>NC_138314.1:49545000-49757500 GCF_965601325.2 Salmo salar | reverse complement strand
TAATCATTCCATAGTGAATCTACGGTAATCATTCCATAGTGAATCAACGGTAATCATTCCATAGTGAATCTACGGTAATCATTCCATAGTGAATCTACAGTATGTACAGTAATCATTCCATAGTGAATCTACAGTAATCATTCCATAGTGAATCTACAGTAATCATTCCATAGTGAATCAACGGTACAGTAATCATTCCATAGTGAATCAACAGTAATCATTCCATAGTGAATCTACGGTAATCATTCCATAGTGAATCTACGGTATGTACAGTAATCATTCCATAGTGAATCTACAGTAATCATTCCATAGTGAATCTACAGTAATCATTCCATAGTGAATCTACAGTATGTACAGTAATCATTCCATAGTGAATCTACGGTAATCATTCCATAGTGAATCTACGGTATGTACAGTAATCATTCCATAGTGAATCTACAGTAATCATTCCATAGTGAATCTACAGTAATCATTCCATAGTGAATCAACGGTATGTACAGTAATCATTCCATAGTGAATCTACAGTATGTACAGTAATCATTCCATAGTGAATCTACAGTATGTACAGTAATCATTCCATAGTGAATCTACAGTAATCATTCCATAGTGAATCTACAGTAATCATTCCATAGTGAATCAACGGTATGTACAGTAATCATTCCATAGTGAATCTACAGTATGTACAGTAATCATTCCATAGTGAATCTACGGTAATCATTCCATAGTGAATCTACGGTAATCATTCCATAGTGAATCTACAGTAATCATTCCATAGTGAATCTACAGTAATCATTCCATAGTGAATCTACGGTAATCATTCCATAGTGAATCTACAGTAATCATTCCATAGTGAATCTACAGTATGTACAGTAATCATTCCATAGTGAATCTACAGTAATCATTCCATAGTGAATCTACAGTATCTACAGTAATCATTCCATAGTGAATCTACAGTAATCATTCCATAGTGAATCTACAGTAATCATTCCATAGTGAATCTACGGTAATCATTCCATAGTGAATCAACGGTATGTACGGTAATCATTCCATAGTGAATCTACAGTAATCATTCCATAGTGAATCTACGGTAATCATTCCATAGTGAATCTACGGTATGTACAGTAATCATTCCATAGTGAATCTACAGTAATCATTCCATAGTGAATCTACAGTAATCATTCCATAGTGAATCAACAGTAATCATTCCATAGTGAATCAACAGTAATCATTCCATAGTGAATCTACAGTAATCATTCCATAGTGAATCTACGGTATGTACAGTAATCATTCCATAGTGAATCAACAGTATGTACAGTAATCATTCCATAGTGAATCTACGGTAATCATTCCATAGTGAATCTACAGTATGTACAGTAATCATTCCATAGTGAATCTACGGTATGTACAGTAATCATTCCATAGTGAATCTACGGTAATCATTCCATAGTGAATCTACAGTAATCATTCCATTGTGAATCTACAGTAATCATTCCATAGTGAATCTACAGTAATCATTCCATAGTGAATCTACAGTATGTACAGTAATCATTCCATAGTGAATCTACAGTAATCATTCCATAGTGAATCTACAGTAATCATTCCATAGTGAATCTACAGTAATCATTCCATAGTGAATCTACAGTAATCATTCCATAGTGAATCTACAGTAATCATTCCATAGTGAATCTACGGTAATCATTCCATAGTGAATCTACAGTAATCATTCCATAGTGAATCTACGGTAATCATTCCATAGTGAATCTACAGTAATCATTCCATAGTGAATCTACAGTAATCATTCCATAGTGAATCTACAGTAATCATTCCATAGTGAATCAACGGTAATCATTCCATAGTGAATCTACAGTAATCATTCCATAGTGAATCTACAGTATGTACAGTAATCATTCCATAGTGAATCTACAGTAATCATTCCATAGTGAATCTACAGTAATCATTCCATAGTGAATCAACGGTATGTACAGTAATCATTCCATAGTGAATCTACAGTAATCATTCCATAGTGAATCAACGGTATGTACAGTAATCATTCCATAGTGAATCTACGGTAATCATTCCATAGTGAATCTACAGTATGTACAGTAATCATTCCATAGTGAAGCTACAGTAATCATTCCATAGTGAATCTACAGTAATCATTCCATAGTGAATCTACAGTAATCATTCCATAGTGAATCTACAGTATGTACAGTAATCATTCCATAGTGAATCTACGGTAATCATTCCATAGTGAATCTACAGTAATCATTCCATAGTGAATCTACAGTATGTACAGTAATCATTCCATAGTGAATCTACGGTAATCATTCCATAGTGAATCTACAGTAATCATTCCATAGTGAATCTACAGTATGTACAGTAATCATTCCATAGTGAATCTACGGTAATCATTCCATAGTGAAGCTACAGTAATCATTCCATAGTGAATCTACGGTAATCATTCCATAGTGAATCTACAGTAATCATTCCATAGTGAAGCTACAGTAATCATTCCATAGTGAATCAACGGTATGTACAGTAATCATTCCATAGTGAATCTACGGTAATCATTCCATAGTGAATCTACGGTAATCATTCCATAGTGAATCTACAGTAATCATTCCATAGTGAATCTACAGTAATCATTCCATAGTGAATCTACAGTAATCGTTCCATAGTGAATCTACGGTTTGTACAGTAATCATTCCATAGTGAATCTACAGTAATCATTCCATAGTGAATCTACAGTAATCATTCCATAGTGAATCTACAGTAATAATTCCATAGTGAATCTACAGTAATCATTCCATAGTGAATCTACAGTAATCATTCCATTGTGAATCTACAGTAATCATTCCATAGTGAATCAACGGTATGTACAGTAATCATTCCATAGTGAATCTACAGTAATCATTCCATTGTGAATCTACAGTAATCATTCCATAGTGAATCTACGGTATGTACAGTAATCATTCCATAGTGAATCTACGGTAATCATTCCATAGTGAATCTACAGTAATCATTCCATAGTGAATCTACAGTAATCATTCCATAGTGAATCTACAGTAATCATTCCATAGTGAATCTACGGTATGTACAGTAATCATTCCATAGTGAATCTACGGTAATCATTTCATAGTGAATCAACGGTATGTACAGTAATCATTCCATAGTGAATCTACAGTAATCATTCCATAGTGAATCAACGGTATGTACAGTAATCATTCCATAGTGAATCAACGGTATGTACAGTAATCATTCCATAGTGAATCTACAGTAATCATTCCATAGTGAATCAACGGTATCTACAGTAATCATTCCATAGTGAATCTACAGTAATCATTCCATAGTGAATCTACGGTATGTACAGTAATCATTCCATAGTGAATCTACAGTAATCATTCCATAGTGAATCAACGGTATGTACAGTAATCATTCCATAGTGAATCTACGGTAATCATTCCATAGTGAAGCTACAGTAATCATTCCATAGTGAATCTCCGGTAATCATTCCATAGTGAATCTACAGTAATCATTCCATAGTGAAGCTACAGTAATCATTCCATAGTGAATCAACGGTATGTACAGTAATCATTCCATAGTGAATCTACGGTAATCATTCCATAGTGAATCTACGGTAATCATTCCATAGTGAATCTACAGTAATCATTCCATAGTGAATCTACAGTAATCATTCCATAGTGAATCTACAGTAATCGTTCCATAGTGAATCTACGGTTTGTACAGTAATCATTCCATAGTGAATCTACAGTAATCATTCCATAGTGAATCTACAGTAATCATTCCATAGTGAATCTACAGTAATAATTCCATAGTGAATCTACAGTAATCATTCCATAGTGAATCTACAGTAATCATTCCATTGTGAATCTACAGTAATCATTCCATAGTGAATCAACGGTATGTACAGTAATCATTCCATAGTGAATCTACAGTAATCATTCCATTGTGAATCTACAGTAATCATTCCATAGTGAATCTACGGTATGTACAGTAATCATTCCATAGTGAATCTACGGTAATCATTCCATAGTGAATCAACGGTATGTACAGTAATCATTCCATAGTGAATCTACAGTAATCATTCCATAGTGAATCAACGGTATGTACAGTAATCATTCCATAGTGAATCAACGGTATGTACAGTAATCATTCCATAGTGAATCTACAGTAATCATTCCATAGTGAATCAACGGTATCTACAGTAATCATTCCATAGTGAATCTACAGTAATCATTCCATAGTGAATCAACGGTATGTACAGTAATCATTCCATAGTGAATCAACGGTATGTACAGTAATCATTCCATAGTGAATCTACAGTAATCATTCCATAGTGAATCAACGGTATCTACAGTAATCATTCCATAGTGAATCTACAGTAATCATTCCATAGTGAATCAACGGTATGTACAGTAATCATTCCATAGTGAATCAACGGTATGTACAGTAATCATTCCATAGTGAATCTACAGTAATCATTCCATAGTGAATCAACGGTATGTACAGTAATCATTCCATAGTGAATCAACGGTATGTACAGTAATCATTCCATAGTGAATCTACAGTAATCATTCCATAGTGAATCAACGGTATCTACAGTAATCATTCCATAGTGAATCTACAGTAATCATTCCATAGTGAATCAACGGTTTGTACAGTAATCATTCCATAGTGAATCTACAGTATGTACAGTAATCATTCCATAGTGAATCTACAGTAATCATTCCATAGTGAATCAACGGTATGTACAGTAATCATTCCATAGTGAATCAACGGTATGTACAGTAATCATTCCATAGTGAATCTGCGGTTTGTACAGTAATCATTCCATAGTGAATCTACGGTAATCATTCCATAGTGAATCTACAGTAATCATTCCATAGTGAATCTACGGTAATCATTCCATAGTGAATCTACAGTAATCATTCCATAGTGAAGCTACAGTAATCATTCCATAGTGAATCAACGGTATGTACAGTAATCATTCCATAGTGAATCTACGGTAATCATTCCATAGTGAATCTACGGTAATCATTCCATAGTGAATCTACAGTAATCATTCCATAGTGAATCTACAGTAATCGTTCCATAGTGAATCTACGGTTTGTACAGTAATCATTCCATAGTGAATCTACAGTAATCATTCCATAGTGAATCTACAGTAATCATTCCATAGTGAATCTACAGTAATAATTCCATAGTGAATCTACAGTAATCATTCCATAGTGAATCTACAGTAATCATTCCATTGTGAATCTACAGTAATCATTCCATAGTGAATCAACGGTATGTACAGTAATCATTCCATAGTGAATCTACAGTAATCATTCCATTGTGAATCTACAGTAATCATTCCATAGTGAATCTACGGTATGTACAGTAATCATTCCATAGTGAATCTACGGTAATCATTCCATAGTGAATCTACAGTAATCATTCCATAGTGAATCTACAGTAATCATTCCATAGTGAATCTACAGTAATCATTCCATAGTGAATCTACGGTATGTACAGTAATCATTCCATAGTGAATCTACGGTAATCATTTCATAGTGAATCAACGGTATGTACAGTAATCATTCCATAGTGAATCTACAGTAATCATTCCATAGTGAATCAACGGTATGTACAGTAATCATTCCATAGTGAATCAACGGTATGTACAGTAATCATTCCATAGTGAATCTACAGTAATCATTCCATAGTGAATCAACGGTATCTACAGTAATCATTCCATAGTGAATCTACAGTAATCATTCCATAGTGAATCTACGGTATGTACAGTAATCATTCCATAGTGAATCTACAGTAATCATTCCATAGTGAATCAACGGTATGTACAGTAATCATTCCATAGTGAATCTACGGTAATCATTCCATAGTGAAGCTACAGTAATCATTCCATAGTGAATCTACGGTAATCATTCCATAGTGAATCTACAGTAATCATTCCATAGTGAAGCTACAGTAATCATTCCATAGTGAATCAACGGTATGTACAGTAATCATTCCATAGTGAATCTACGGTAATCATTCCATAGTGAATCTACGGTAATCATTCCATAGTGAATCTACAGTAATCATTCCATAGTGAATCTACAGTAATCATTCCATAGTGAATCTACAGTAATCGTTCCATAGTGAATCTACGGTTTGTACAGTAATCATTCCATAGTGAATCTACAGTAATCATTCCATAGTGAATCTACAGTAATCATTCCATAGTGAATCTACAGTAATAATTCCATAGTGAATCTACAGTAATCATTCCATAGTGAATCTACAGTAATCATTCCATTGTGAATCTACAGTAATCATTCCATAGTGAATCAACGGTATGTACAGTAATCATTCCATAGTGAATCTACAGTAATCATTCCATTGTGAATCTACAGTAATCATTCCATAGTGAATCTACGGTATGTACAGTAATCATTCCATAGTGAATCTACGGTAATCATTCCATAGTGAATCTACAGTAATCATTCCATAGTGAATCTACAGTAATCATTCCATAGTGAATCTACAGTAATCATTCCATAGTGAATCTACGGTATGTACAGTAATCATTCCATAGTGAATCTACGGTAATCATTTCATAGTGAATCAACGGTATGTACAGTAATCATTCCATAGTGAATCTACAGTAATCATTCCATAGTGAATCAACGGTATGTACAGTAATCATTCCATAGTGAATCAACGGTATGTACAGTAATCATTCCATAGTGAATCTACAGTAATCATTCCATAGTGAATCAACGGTATCTACAGTAATCATTCCATAGTGAATCTACAGTAATCATTCCATAGTGAATCAACGGTTTGTACAGTAATCATTCCATAGTGAATCTACAGTATGTACAGTAATCATTCCATAGTGAATCTACAGTAATCATTCCATAGTGAATCTACGGTATGTACAGTAATCATTCCATAGTGAATCTACAGTAATCATTCCATAGTGAATCAACGGTATGTACAGTAATCATTCCATAGTGAATCAACGGTATGTACAGTAATCATTCCATAGTGAATCTACAGTAATCATTCCATAGTGAATCAACGGTATGTACAGTAATCATTCCATAGTGAATCAACGGTATGTACAGTAATCATTCCATAGTGAATCTACAGTAATCATTCCATAGTGAATCAACGGTATCTACAGTAATCATTCCATAGTGAATCTACAGTAATCATTCCATAGTGAATCAACGGTTTGTACAGTAATCATTCCATAGTGAATCTACAGTATGTACAGTAATCATTCCATAGTGAATCTACAGTAATCATTCCATAGTGAATCTACGGTATGTACAGTAATCATTCCATAGTGAATCTACAGTAATCATTCCATAGTGAATCAACGGTATGTACAGTAATCATTCCATAGTGAATCAACGGTATGTACAGTAATCATTCCATAGTGAATCTGCGGTTTGTACAGTAATCATTCCATAGTGAATCTACGGTAATCATTCAATAGTGAATCTACAGTAATCATTCCATAGTGAATCTACGGTAATCATTCCATAGTGAATCTACAGTAATCATTCCATAGTGAATCTACAGTAATCATTCCATAGTGAATCTACAGTAATCATTCCATAGTGAATCTACAGTAATCATTCCATAGTGAATCTACGGTATGTACAGTAATCATTCCATAGTGAATCTACGGTAATCATTCCATAGTGAATCAACGGTATGTACAGTAATCATTCCATAGTGAATCTACAGTAATCATTCCATAGTGAATCAACGGTATGTACAGTAATCATTCCATAGTGAATCAACGGTATGTACAGTAATCATTCCATAGTGAATCTACAGTAATCATTCCATAGTGAATCAACGGTATGTACAGTAATCATTCCATAGTGAATCTGCGGTATGTACAGTAATCATTCCATAGTGAATCTACGGTATGTACAGTAATCATTCCATAGTGAATCTACAGTAATCATTCCATAGTGAATCTACAGTAATCATTCCATAGTGAATCAACGGTATGTACAGTAATCATTCCATAGTGAATCAACGGTATGTACAGTAATCATTCCATAGTGAATCTGCGGTTTGTACAGTAATCATTCCATAGTGAATCTACGGTAATCATTCCATAGTGAATCTACAGTAATCATTCCATAGTGAATCTACGGTAATCATTCCATAGTGAATCTACAGTAATCATTCCATAGTGAATCTACAGTAATAATTCCATAGTGAATCTACAGTAATCATTCCATAGTGAATCTACAGTAATCATTCCATAGTGAATCTACAGTATGTACAGTAATCATTCCATAGTGAATCTACGGTATGTACAGTAATCATTCCATAGTGAATCTGCGGTTTGTACAGTAATCATTCCATAGTGAATCTACAGTATGTACAGTAATCATTCCATAGGGAATCTACAGTATGTACAGTAATCATTCCATAGTGAATCTACAGTATGTACAGTAATCATTCCATAGTGAATCTACGGTATGTACAGTAATAATTCCATAGTGAATCTACGGTAATCATTCCATAGTGAATCTACAGTATGTACAGTAATCATTCCATAGGGAATCTACAGTAATCATTCCATAGTGAATCTACAGTATGTACAGTAATCATTCCATAGTGAATCTACAGTAATCATTCCATAGTGAATCTACGGTATGTACAGTAATCATTCCATAGTGAATCTACGGTAATCATTCCATAGTGAATCTACAGTAATCATTCCATAGTGAATCTACGGTATGTACAGTAATCATTCCATAGTGAATCTACAGTATGTACAGTAATCATTCCATAGTGAATCTACGGTAATCATTCCATAGTGAATCTACAGTAATCATTCCATAGTGAATCTACAGTATGTACAGTAATCATTCCATAGTGAATCTACGGTATGTACAGTAATCATTCCATAGTGAATCTGCGGTTTGTACAGTAATCATTCCATAGTGAATCTACAGTATGTACAGTAATCATTCCATAGGGAATCTACAGTATGTACAGTAATCATTCCATAGTGAATCTACAGTATGTACAGTAATCATTCCATAGTGAATCTACGGTATGTACAGTAATAATTCCATAGTGAATCTACGGTAATCATTCCATAGTGAATCTACAGTATGTACAGTAATCATTCCATAGGGAATCTACAGTAATCATTCCATAGTGAATCTACAGTATGTACAGTAATCATTCCATAGTGAATCTACAGTAATCATTCCATAGTGAATCTACGGTATGTACAGTAATCATTCCATAGTGAATCTACGGTAATCATTCCATAGTGAATCTACAGTAATCATTCCATAGTGAATCTACGGTATGTACAGTAATCATTCCATAGTGAATCTACGGTATGTACAGTAATCATTCCATAGTGAATCTACGGTATGTACAGTAATCATTCCATAGTGAATCTACAGTATGTACAGTAATCATTCCATAGTGAATCTACGGTAATCATTCCATAGTGAATCTACAGTAATCATTCCATAGTGAATCTACAGTATGTTCAGAGCCTTCAGAAAGTATTCACACCCCTTGAGATTTTAGTCTGAGTTTAAAATAGATTAAATAGAGATTGTGTGACTGACCTACACACAATACCTCATAATGTCAGAGGAATTATGTTTTTACAAATTAATACAAAATTAAAAGCTGGTATGTCTCGATTCAATAAGTATTCAACCACTTTGTTATGGCAAGCCTACATAAGTTCAGGAGTTAACATTTACTTAACAAGTTACATAATAAGTTGCATGGACTCTCTGTGCAATAATAGTGTTTAACATGATTTTTGAATGACTACCTCATCTCTGTACCCCCACACATACAATTATCTGTAAAGTCCCTCAGTCGAGCGGTGAATTTCAAACACATATTCAACCATGAAGACCAGGGAGGTTTTCCAACGCCTCACAAAGAAGGGATCATAGTGGTAGATGGGTCAAATAAAAATAAGACATTGAATATCCCATTGAGCATGGTGACGTTATTTATTACACTTTGGATGGTGTATCAATACACCCAGTCACTACCGAAATACTAAACTCAGTTGCTGGAGAGGAAGGAAACTGCTCATGAATTTCACCATAAGGCCAATGGTGACTTAGGAGAAAACTGAGGATGGATCAAAAATATTATAGTTACTCCACAATACTAACCTAATTGACAAAATGAAAGGAAGCCTGGATGGAATTTAAAATATTCCAAAACATGCATCCTGTTTGCAACAAGGCACTAAAGTAATACTGCACAAAACGTGGCAAAGCAATTAACTTTTTATCCTGAATACAGTGTTATGTCTGGGGCAAATCCAACACAACACATCACTGAGTACCACTCTTCATATTTTCAAGCGTGGTGGTTGAGGCGTCATGTTATGGGTATGCTTGTCATCGGCAACGACTAGGGAGTTTTTTAGGATAAAAAGAAACAGAATAGAGCTTAGTACAGGCAAAATCCTAGAGGAAAACCTGACTCAGTCTGCTTTCCAATTTCACCAGGTAAATTGACTGGGAATACATTATTTTACAGCAGCAACCTGGGGAATAGTTACAGGGGAGAGGAATGAGCCAATTGGAAGCTGGGGATGATTAGGTGGCCATGATGGTATTAGGGCCAGATTGGAAATTTAGCCAGGACACCGGGGTTATAGGATACTCTTTAGCCAGGACACAGGGGTTATAGGATACTAACTCAGAGCTGTAATCGCTCTTAGAGAATTACCCAGAAAGACTCACTACTGTAATCACTGCCAAAGGTGTTTCTAATATGTACTCAGTGGTGTGAAATACGATATTTCTCAATTTAATTTGTAATAAATTTGCAAACATTTTGGGGTATTGTGTGTAGATGGATGAGAAACAAAAAATATTGAATCCATTTTGAATTCAGAGTGTTACACAACAAAATGTGGAGTAATAGTAGTCAAGGGGTACGACTACTTTCTGAAAGCACTGAATCTGATTCTAATCTGCAGGTTCTGTATTGTGACAGACTGTCTCTCTCCGTCTCTCTCCATCAGTTGCTGATCCACCACTCCGTCTCTCTCCATCAGTTGCTGATCCACTACTCCGTCTCTCTCCATCAGTTGCTGATCCACCACTCCGTCTCTCTCCATCAGTTTCTGATCCACTACTCCGTCTCTCTCCATCAGTTGCTGATCCACCACTCCGTCTCTCTCCGTCTCTCTCCATCAGTTGCTGATCTACTACTCCGTCTCTCTCCGTCTCTCTCCATCAGTTTCTGATCCCCTACTCCGTCTCTCTCCATCAGTTGCTGATCCACCACTCCGTCTCTCTCCGTCTCTCTCCATCAGTTGCTGATCTACTACTCCATCTCTCTCCGTCTCTCTCCGTCAGTTGCTGATCCCCTACTCCATCTCTCTCCATCAGTTGCTGATCCCCTACTCCATCTCTCTCCGTCTCTCTCCATCAGTTTCTGATCCACTACTCCGTCTCTCTCCATCAGTTGCTGATCCACCACTCCGTCTCTCTCCATCAGTTGCTGATCCACCACTCCGTCTCTCTCCATCAGTTGCTGATCCACTACTCCGTCTCTCTCCATCAGTTGCTGATCCACCACTCCGTCTCTCTCCATCAGTTTCTGATCCCCTACTCCATCTCTCTCCGTCTCTCTCCATCAGTTTCTGATCCCCTACTCCGTCTCTCTCCATCAGTTGCTGATCCACCACTCCGTCTCTCTCCATCAGTTGCTGATCTACTACTCCGTCTCTCTCCATCAGTTGCTGATCCCCTACTCCGTCTCTCTCCGTCTCTCTCCATCAGTTTCTGATCCACTACTCCGTCTCTCTCCATCAGTTGCTGATCCCCTACTCCGTCTCTCTCCGTCTCTCTCCATCAGTTTCTGATCCACTACTCCATCTCTCTCCGTCTCTCTCCATCAGTTGCTGATCCACTACTCCATCTCTCTCCATCAGTTGCTGATCCACTACTCCGTCTCTCTCCGTCTCTCTCCATCAGTTGCTGATCCACTACTCCGTCTCTCTCCGTCTCTCTCCATCAGTTGCTGATCCACTACTCCGTCTCTCTCCGTCTCTCTCCATCAGTTGCTGATCTACTACTCCGTCTCTCTCCATCAGTTGCTGATCCACTACTCCGTCTCTCTCTCCATCAGTTGCTGATCCACTACTCCGTCTCTCTCTCCATCAGTTGTTGATCCACCACTCCGTCTCTCTCCATCAGTTGCTGATCCACTACTCCGTCTCTCTCTCCATCAGTTGCTGATCCACTACTCCGTCTCTCTCTCCATCAGTTGCTGATCCACTACTCCGTCTCTCTCTCCATCAGTTGCTGATCCACTACTCCGTCTCTCTCCATCAGTTTCTGATCCACTACTCCGTCTCTCTCCATCAGTTTCTGATCCCCTACTCCATCTCTCTCTCCATCAGTTGCTGATCCACTACTCCGTCTCTCTCCATCAGTTTCTGATCCCCTACTCCATCTCTCTCCATCAGTTGCTGATCCACCACTCCGTCTCTCTCCATCAGTTGCTGATCCACTACTCCGTCTCTCTCCATCAGTTTCTGATCCCCTACTCCATCTCTCTCCGTCTCTCTCCATCAGTTGCTGATCCACTACTCCGTCTCTCTCCATCAGTTTCTGATCCCCTACTCCGTCTCTCTCCATCAGTTGCTGATCCACTACTCCTTATGTTCCTTTGTTCTCATCCACCTGACTTCATGTCTCTCATATTTGCATTCTGGGTTATAAAACTGCAGTCCCAAAGTACCTCTGCCTTGGGGATAAAACTTGTTCCTGATAATCAAATTGTATGTAGTTCTGTTCGGGAGAGACTCCGCCTCCCTCCCATCTCTCTGTGTGTCTCCTCTCCTTGCCAGGCGATAAATTGGAAGGCTAAGCCATTCATGAAGTTTAATAAAGCATCGCCATTGCCCAAGGGAGCTGGTATTAGCCACAATGAGAGCTGCCACCGTTTCTACCAATCACATCAACATAATAAGGCTGTTGTTTGGGACTGACACCTTCCACTCCATCCCCACTCAGCCCTTCACTCCCTCCTCCTCCTCCTCCCTCCATCCCCACTCAGCCCTTCACTCCCTCCTCCTCCTCCTCCCTCCATCTCCACTCAGCCCTTCACTCCCTCCTCCTCCTCCTCCCTCCATCCCCACTCAGCCCTTCACTCCCTCCTCCTCCTCCTCCCTCCAATCTCCGCTCAGCTCTTCACTCCCTCCTCCTCCCTCCATCTCCACTCAGCCCTTCACTCCCTCCTCCACCTCCCTCCATCCCCACTCAGCCCTTCACTCCCTCCTCCTCCTCCCTCCATCTCCACTCAGCCCTTCACTCCCTCCTCCTCCTCCCTCCATCCCCACTCAGCCCTTCACTCCCTCTTCCTCCTCCCTCCATCTCCACTCAGCCCTTCACTCCCTCCTCCTCCTCCTCCCTCCATCCCCACTCAGCCCTTCACTCCCTCCTCCTCCTCCTCCCTCCAATCTCCACTCAGCCCTTCACTCCCTCCTCCTCCTCCTCCCTCCATCTCCACTCAGCCCTTCACCTCCCTCCATCTCCACTCAGCTCTTCACTCCCTCCTCCTCCTCCCTCCATCTCCATTCAGCCCTTCACTCCCTCCTCCTCCTCCTCCCTCCATCTCCACTCAGCCCTTCACTCCCTCCTCCTCCTCCCTCCATCTCCACTCAGCCCTTCACTCCCTCCTCATCCTCCATCTCCACTCAGCCCTTCACTCCCTCCTCCTCCTCCCTCCATCTCCACTCAGCCCTTCACTCCCTCCTCCTCCTCCCTCCATCTCCACTCAGCCCTTCAATCCCTCCTCCTCCTCACTCCATCTCCACTCAGCTCTTCACTCCCTCCTCCTCCTCCCTCACTCCCTTCCTATTCCTCTCCTTTCATCTCTCTGTTCCTCTCTCTCTCCCACGTCTCTCATCTCACCTCCCTCCTCTCCTCTCTCTCCCTTCTCTTCTCTCTTTCTCTCTCTTTCTCTCATTTCCCACCCTCCCTCCTCTGCTTCCTCCACTCCCTCCCTTGTCACTCTCTCTCCCTCCATGTTTCCTCCTCTGTCTCTCCTCCTGAGGGAGTTGTGTTTCTGTGTTGTTTGAACACCTGGCTGCAGCACGTCTGTCTGAACAAGAAGGGGAGGAGGGAAGAGGGAGAGATTTCTCATTTAGTAAAGATCGCGGTGGTTCTAAATGCTCTGGCGGGTAGCGGGCGGTGAATGCCAACGGTGGGTGATTGGCAGCTGGGGCGGCCGCGGCAGCATTTGCATGGCATTTAGCAGGCGAGAGGAGATCGGTGACCAGTGAGAGGCGGGCGGAGCGGGGGGGGGGGGGACGAATAAACAAGTCAGCTCTTACGTTCACTACCATCACTAAGCCCTTCACAGACACTTCCTCAAAACCCTACGTCTCAATCCCACCACCACCTCCTCCTAGCCCCCCAACCCCACAGACAGACACTCATTATGGTGTGGCATTTAGCAGGAGATAAGGCCACCGAGGAGAGAGAGAGAGAGAGAGAGAGAGAGAGAGAGAGAGAGAGAGAGAGAGAGAGAGAGAGAGAGAGAGAGAGAGAGAGAGAGAGAGAGAGAGAGAGAGAGAGAGAGAGGAGAGAGAGAGAGAGAGAGAGAGAGAGAGAGAGAGAGAGAGAGAGAGAGAGAGAGAGAGAAAGAACAAGAGAAGCTCAGTTTTCTTATCCATTGTATCCAATGTTTTATTAAAATAACTCAACTACATTTCCATCTGAGTTGAATAAATCACAATTCAAGAAGATATTAGATTTGGAAATTGTTGTTAATTATGTTAGTGTTTTCAACAAATATTACCAGACCAGTTAGCTTTTACTCTGTCCAAAGGCAGAACGTAATTTATTGATTACACAGAGAGCAGAATGTGCCGTCCATGGAGTTAGACTGGACCATTACTCCCATGTTAATCGCCCCAGTCGTTTACTGGCCAGCAAGCTACACAGTAATGATCAATTAGCTAATATAGTAACTACTGAATCTGAAACAGGGGAATTACTATCAGAACCCAAATTAAACAATCATAGATTCTCCCGCTTCTATAAAGAATTGGCTCACCTGTGATTGTAAATCCACACCAAGACAGACTAAGTCCTTTCTAAAAGAATGAAGAAGTCTTCTTTTGTCAACAGAGGGAACCACTTCTCCTGGGAGCCCAAATCTCTCTCAATAAAGTTAAAAAGGGCATCGGATAAACATGAATAAAGGCTAATCACCTGGTTGGGATGAAAGTCCTCCTGAGGTTTATTTACAATGTTGGAATCAATTAGGTTCAGTATTGTTCTAAATCACTGGCTCTCAAACCTGGTCCCGCGGATCCAAAGGGGGGCATATTTTTTTTGTTTTAACCCTAGAACTAAAAATCTGATTCAAATGATCAACTCAATTAAAAGGATTTCATGATTTGAATCAGATGTGTAGTTCTAAGGCAAAAACAAAAATGTGCCCCCCCTTTGGGTCCCCAGGACCAGGATTGAGAACCAGTGCTAAATGATTAATACAGCCGTCCACAAAGGTTCATTTGGTAGAGATGTGAATACAGCACTTATTTCGCATTTATATTTAAAAAAAAAAAAGGTAAGGATGCCACCCAGCGGTCTCGCTATCGCCCCCTATCTTCGATAAACACAGATAGTAAACTGTTTTATAAAATGTTGTCATCCTGTCTCGAGACTTACCCATATTGGTCCACACTGACCAAAGCTGGGTTGTTCATAGCCGCTGGAAGTAGCAGAGCTGAGAGTGCTGCACCAACCCGTGAAAAAAACCACCCTCAGTCTCTGGAAGGTTAAAACCACCCTCAGTCTCTGGAAGGTTAAAACCACCCTCAGTCTCTGGAAGGTTAAAACCAGCCTCAGTCTTAGGAAGGTTAAAACCAGCCTCAGTCTTAGGAAGGTTAAAACCACCCTCAGTCTCTGGAAGGTTAAAACCACCCTCAGTCTCTGGAAGGTTAAAACCACCCTCAGTCTCTGGAAGGTTAAAACCACGCTCAGTCTCTGGAAGGTTAAAACCACCCTCAGTCTCTGGAAGGTTACAACCACCCTCAGTCTCTGGAAGGTTAAAACCACCCTCAGTCTCTGGAAGGTTAAAACCACCCTCAGTCTCTGGAAGGTTAAAGCCACCCTCAGTCTCTGGAAGGTTAAAACCACCCTCAGTCTCTGGAAGGTTAAAACCACCCTCAGTCTCTGGAAGGTTAAAACCACCCTCAGTCTCTGGAAGGTTATAACCACCCTCAGTCTCTGGAAGGTTAAAACCACCCTCAGTCTCTGGAAGGTTAAAACCACCCTCAGTCTCTGGAAGGTTAAAACCACCCTCAGTCTCTGGAAGGTTAAAACCACCCTCAGTCTCTGGAAGGTTAAAACCACCCTCAGTCTCTGGAAGGTTAAAACCACCCTCAGTCTCTGGAAGGTTAAAACCACCCTCAGTCTTAGGAAGGTTAAAACCACCCTCAGTCTCTGGAAGCTTAAAACCACCCTCAGTCTCTGGAAGGTTAAAACCACCCTCAGTCTCTGGAAGGTTAAAACCACCCTCAGTCTCTGGAAGGTTAAAACCACCCTCAGTCTCTGGAAGGTTAAAACCACCCTCAGTCTCTGGAAGGTTAAAACCACCCTCAGTCTCTGGAAGGTTAAAACCACCCTCAGTCTCTGGAAGGTTAAAACCACCCTCAGTCTCTGGAAGGTTAAAACCACCCTCAGTCTCTGGAAGGTTAAAACCACCCTCAGTCTCTGGAAGGTTAAAACCACCCTCAGTCTCTGGAAGGTTAAAACCACCCTCAGTCTCTGGAAGGTTAAAACCACCCTCAGTCTCTGGAAGGTTAAAACCACCCTCAGTCTCTGGAAGGTTAAAACCACCCTCAGTCTCTGGAAGGTTAAAACCACCCTCAGTCTCTGGAAGGTTAAAACCACCCTCAGTCTCTGGAAGGTTAAAACCACCCTCAGTCTCTGGAAGGTTAAAACCACCCTCAGTCTCTGGAAGGTTAAAACCACCCTCAGTCTCTGGAAGGTTAAAACCACCCTCAGTCTCTGGAAGGTTAAAACCACCCTCAGTCTCTGGAAGGTTAAAACCACCCTCAGTCTCTGGAAGGTTAAAACCACCCTCAGTCTCTGGAAGGTTAAAACCACCCTCAGTCTCTGGAAGGTTAAAACCACCCTCAGTCTCTGGAAGGTTAAAACCACCCTCAGTCTCTGGAAGGTTAAAACCACCCTCAGTCTCTGGAAGGTTAAAACCACCCTCAGTCTCTGGAAGGTTAAAACCACCCTCAGTCTCTGGAAGGTTAAAACCACCCTCAGTCTCTGGAAGGTTAAAACCACCCTCAGTCTCTGGAAGGTTAAAACCACCCTCAGTCTCTGGAAGGTTAAAACCACCCTCAGTCTCTGGAAGGTTAAAACCACCCTCAGTCTCTGGAAGGTTATAACCACCCTCAGTCTCTGGAAGGTTAAAACCACCCTCAGTCTCTGGAAGGTTAAAACCACCCTCAGTCTCTGGAAGGTTAAACCCACCCTCAGTCTCTGGAAGGTTAAAACCACCCTCAGTCTCTGGAAGGTTAAAACCACCCTCAGTCTCTGGAAGGTTAAAACCACCCTCAGTCTCTAGGAAGGTTAAAACCACCCTCAGTCTCTGGAAGCTTAAAACCACCCTCAGTCTCTGGAAGGTTAAAACCACCCTCAGTCTCTGGAAGGTTAAAACCACCCTCAGTCTCTGGAAGGTTATAACCACCCTCAGTCTCTGGAAGGTTAAAACCACCCTCAGTCTCTGGAAGGTTAAAACCACCCTCAGTCTCTGGAAGGTTAAAACCACCCTCAGTCTCTGGAAGGTTAAAACCACTCTCAGTCTCTGGAAGGTTAAAACCACCCTCAGTCTCTGGAAGGTTAAAACCACCCTCAGTCTCTGGAAGGTTAAAACCACCCTCAGTCTCTGGAAGGTTAAAACCACCCTCAGTCTCTGGAAGGTTAAAACCACCCTCAGTCTCTGGAAGGTTAAAACCACCCTCAGTCTTAGGAAGGTTAAAACCACCCTCAGTCTCTGGAAGGTTAAAACCACCCTCAGTCTCTGGAAGGTTAAAACCACCCTCAGTCTCTGGAAGGTTAAAACCACCCTCAGTCTCTGGAAGGTTATAACCACCCTCAGTCTTAGGAAGGTTAAAACCACCCTCAGTCTCTGGAAAGTTAAAACCACCCTCAGTCTCTGGAAGGTTAAAACCACCCTCAGTCTCTGGAAGGTTAAAACCACCCTCAGTCTCTGGAAGGTTAAAACCACCCTCAGTCTCTGGAAGGTTATAACCACCCTCAGTCTCTGGAAGGTTATAACCACCCTCAGTCTCTGGAAGGTTAAAACCACCCTCAGTCTCTGGAAGGTTAAAACCACCCTCAGTCTCTGGAAGGTTATAACCACCCTCAGTCTCTGGAAGGTTAAAACCACCCTCAGTCTCTGGAAGGTTAAAACCACCCTCAGTCTCTGGAAGGTTAAAACCACCCTCAGTCTTAGGAAGGTTAAAACCACCCTCAGTCTTAGGAAGGTTAAAACCACCCTCAGTCTCTGGAAAGTTAAAACCACCCAGAGAAAGAGGCCGGATTTACAATTCCGAGATGGATGACCGTTCAAAACTTATTTTCCCAGTCGGAGCTTGACAGCGGAGTCAATCACCACCTTCCGGAGACACCTGAAACCCCACCTCTTTAAGGAATACCTGGGATAGGATAAAGTAATCCTTCTAACCCCCCCCCCCCCCCCTAAAGATTTAGATGCACTATTTTAAAGTGGTTGTTCCACTGGATATCATAAGGTGAATCCACCAATTTGTAAGTCGCTCTCGATAAGAGCGTCTGCTAAATGACGTAAATGTAAATGTAAATGTAAATGTAAATGTATTCCCGACTTCCCAGTTGTCTTAAACTCACTGAAGTCAAGTTTTCTCAGTTCCGAGTTAAACAGTTGTTTTGAGTGCGGCACAAACCACGCTTCAATGTCAGCATGGCCAATGTTGAATGTTTATAATTTTTGACTTGAAAAAGAGACCCTTAATCCCAGATTTGGGACCACACAGCTATTCCACTGAATAGCAGGCTAGTGATTGCTTTGCAATGCTTGCAGTTAGCCACTGTCACTGATTCCTTCCAAACCACTCATTGTTGAATTTGCGAATTCCGACTTGTTGTGTAATGTTTATGTCCAATGGCCGATGAGCAACGATCTGTTTTATCTATAAATTCTCTTTGTTATTTCTCTTCATATGACAAGGTTTGAAAAGAATTTGCCAGTAGATTGTCGACTTGATTCATGATGATGTCTGCTAGCTAATGTTTTGAAAGTATGATGTTGACATGATCAGTGCAATCAAAGCTACTGTACATATAACGTGATTTTATCTGTGGCCAATAACCTTGAGCCTTCTTGGATGGGTACTTCTAATGTAACTCTATGGCAGCACCCAAGAGGCTTGAATTTTTGTATCTCTACCCTTAGACTTGGCGGTGACGTAGTGTCCCCATGAGTGACTTGGCTAGGCCCAACACTACAGAAAGCACTGAGCAAGGCTGAAACACCTGCATTTTGGAGCTGCCTTACTCAAGAAAACACAAAAGAGACCATGTTTGTATGCGGCTTTA
The DNA here is from genome assembly GCF_965601325.2 of Salmo salar. NCBI lineage: Eukaryota > Metazoa > Chordata > Actinopteri > Salmoniformes > Salmonidae > Salmo > Salmo salar. The sequence continues at coordinate 49,737,836 of NC_138314.1, read as the reverse complement.
TTAACTCAATATATATATATATTTTTTTATATTGTTTGCAAGCTAATATGTGACATGTATTAATGCCAAAATAATATGCTCAAAATGAATGTGTTGGTGTACCTGGGCCCGCCCCTTTTGGGATGTGAAATGACACATTCACGACTAGCTGTGTTCATGTCTCATACACACAGTCATATTTGTCTAAATTGGCGTGAACAAAACCAAGACACTCAGGAAGACTTGTTAAACCCTGTCTGAGGAAGCAAGGTCACAGGAATGATTTAACAGCTAGGAAGGTTTAGTGATACAGCTTTAGAGTCCAGCTAGCATCATTATCATCATCTTAATTACTATCCCTCTTATTGGATGGGAAACTTCTCTGTCCCTTACTTTAAACACACAGCGTGGTGTTACCTCCAGATATACACATCACACACACCCTGCACATGTACACACACTCCACACACTCCACACACACACACACACACACACACACACACACACACACACATATATACACACACACACACACACACACACACACACACACACACACACACACACACACACACACACACACACACACACACCCTGCACATATACACACACACACACACACACACACACACACAGCGCCATCTCAGAGCTCTGATATATATATAAAAAGATGCGATCATTCTTTAATCTGATTTTATTATAGTGGGAGTCTCGCTGGTACGTCTACGGAGAGGGAGACGTCTTATTGCTACGGTAACATCCCCACTGTGTTTATATCTCTGTCTACTTCACTTTAGTCTGTCAAGACTATTGTTATTAAAATAATCTGCAGTGTTTTCCACATATAAATATATGTATTTGAAATTCAATCAAATGTTGCTCTGATCTGCGGTTTGTGCGGTTTAACGTCATTCGTCTGTCTGTACAGTATGTGGGCCTGTAACCAGAGGGTCGCTGGTTTGAATTCCAGGGTCCAACAGGAAAATATATTGCCGTCGTGCCCTTGAGTAAGGCACTCGACCACTAAAACGGAGCTAAGTGCACTGCACCACGGCCGGTCCTGCACCACGGCCGGTCCTACACCACGGCCGGTCCTGTACTTCCAACCCCTCAGGAATTGTTGGGTTGCAAAACAAGACATCTCCAGATCAATGTGTGTACAGTCCCAGTCCCATCTCCAGATCAATGTGTGTACAGTCCCAGTCCCATCTCCAGATCAATGTGTGTACAGTCCCAGTCCCATCTCCAGATCAATGTGTGTACAGTCCCATCTCCAGATCAATGTGTATACAGTCCCAGTCCCATCTCCAGATCAATGTGTATACAGTCCCAGTCCCATCTCCAGATCAATGTGTACAGTCCCAGTCCCATCTCCAGATCAATGTGTACAGTCCCAGTCCCATCTCCAGATCAATGTGTTTACAGTCCCATCTCCAGATCAATGTGTATACAGTCCCAGTCCCATCTCCAGATCAATGTGTATACAGTCCCAGTCCCATCTCCAGATCAATGTGTACAGTCCCAGTCCCATCTCCAGATCAATGTGTGTACAGTCCCAGTCCCAACTCCAGATCAATGTGTTTACAGTCCCATCTCCAGATCAATGTGTATACAGTCCCAGTCCCATCTCCAGATCAATGTGTACAGTCCCAGTCCCATCTCCAGATCAATGTGTACAGTCCCAGTCCCATCTCCAGATCAATGTGTACAGTCCCATCTCCAGATCAATGTGTACAGTCCCATCTCCAGATCAATGTGTATACAGTCCCAGTCCCATCTCCAGATCAATGTGTATACAGTCCCAGTCCCATCCCCAGATCAATGTGTATACAGTCCCAGTCCCATCTCCAGATCAATGTGTACAGTCCCATCTCCAGATCAATGTGTATACAGTCCCAGTCCCATCCCCAGATCAATGTGTGTACAGTCCCAGTCCCATCTCCAGATCAATGTGTACAGTCCCAGTCCCATCTCCAGATCAATGTGTACAGTCCCAGTCCCATCTCCAGATCAATGTGTACAGTCCCAGTCCCGTCTCCAGATCAATGTGTACAGTCCCAGTCCCATCTCCAGATCAATGTGTGTGCAGCTGTTAATTTCCCTCCTCATCAGGCTGTCTGTGTTCTGCTCTGTTTATGGACCACAAACACTTCATTGGTAGCTGGCAATCCATCTCCCACAGTCCTCCTTACTGTGCGTGCCCCACACTCATGGGGAATTTGGAGGAATGGACTACATAAACTGTCCACACAACTGTCCACTCTCGTCTTTACTCCTTCCTCTCTCTCTCTATCCTACCATTTACCAGGCCCTCCTTTCCCTCCTCTCTCTCTATCCTACCATTTACCAGGCCCTCCTCTCTCTCTATCCTACCATTTACCAGGCCCTCCTCTCTCTCTATCCTACCATTTACCAGGCCCTCCTCTCTCTCTATCCTACCATTTACCAGGCCCTCCTCTCTCTCTATCCTACCATTTACCAGGCCCTCCTTTCCCTCTCTCTATCCTACCATTTACCAGGCCCTCCTCTCTCTCTATCCTACCATTTACCAGGCCCTCCTCTCTCTCTCTCTATCCTACCATTTACCAGGCCCTCCTCTCTCTCTATCCTACCATTTACCAGGCCCTAATAGATATCTGTGTGCTGTTGTTCATTCTACTGATCAATAGTCTGCTGTTATCATTGAACAGGATAGTGTATACAGTTGAAGTCAGAAGTTTACATACACTTAGGTTGGAGTCATTAAAACTCATTTTTCAACCACTCCACAAATGTCTTGTTAACAAACTATAGTTTTGTCAAGTCGGTTAGGATAACTACTTTGTGCATGACACAAGTCATTTTCCCAACAATTGTTTACAGACAGATTATTTCACTGTATCGCAATTCCAGTGGGTCAGAAGTTAACATACACTAAGTTGACTGTGCCTTTAAACAGCTTGGAAAATTCCAGAAAATGATGTCATGGCTTTAGAAGCTACTGATAGGTGAATTGACATCATTTGAGTCAGTTGGAGGTGTACCTGTGGATGTATTTCAAGGCCTACCTTCAAACTTAGTGCCTCTTTGCTTGACATCATGGGAAAATCAGAAGAAAGGAACAACGCAGCTGTCATACCACTCAGGAAGGAGATGCGTTCTGTCTCCGAGAGATGAAGGTACTTTGGTGTGAAAAGTGCAAATCAATCCCAGAACAACAGCAAAGGACCTGGTGAAGATGCTGGAGGAAACAGGTACAAAAGTACCTACAGTTGAAGTCAGAAGTTTACATACACCTTAGCCAAATGCATTTAAACTCAGTTTTTCACAATTCCTGACATTTAATCCTAGTAAAAATCCCCTGTCTTAGGTCAGTTAGGATCACCACTTTATTTTAAGAATGTGAAATGTCAGAATAATAGTAGAGAGAATTATTTATTTCAGTTTTAATTTCTTTCATCACATTCCCAGTGGGTCAGAAGTTTACATACACTCAATTAGTATTTGGTAGCATTGCCTTTAAATTGTTGAACTTGGGTCAAATGTTTCAGGTAGCCTTCCACAAGCTTCCCACAATAAGTTGGGTGAATTTTGGCCCATTCCTACTGACAGAGCTGGTGTAACTGAGTCAGGTTTGTAGGCCTCCTTGCTCACACACGCTTTTTCAGTTCTGCCCACAAATGTTCCATAGGATTGAGGTCTGGGCTTTGTGATGGCCACTCCAATACCTTGACTTTGTTGTCCTTAAGCCATTTTGCCACAACTTTGGAAGTATGCTTGGGGTCATTGTCCATTTGGAAGACCCATTTGCGACCAAGCTTTAACTTCCTGACTGATGTCTTGAATACTAAACACTATTTAGATCCTCTCTTCTGCCTTTATCTCTCTGCCCCTCTCTCCACTGTTGTCTGTCCCCCTCTCCAGCGTTGTCTGTCCCCCTCTCCAGCGTTGTCTGTCCCCCTCTCCAGCGTTGTCTGTCCCCCTCTCCAGCGTTGTCTGTCCCCCTCTCCAGCGTTGTCTGTCCCCCTCTCCAGCGTTTTCTGTCCCCCTCTCCAGCGTTGTCTGTCCCCCTCTCCAGCGTAACTGACTAATTAAATTAGTGTATGTACAGGTAACTGTTCAGGTAACTGACTAAATAAATTAGTGTATGTACAGGTAACTGTACAGGTAACTGACTAAATAAATTAGTGTATGTACAGGTAACTGTTCAGGTAACTGACTGAATGAATTAGTGTATGTACAGTTTACTGACTAAATAAATTAGTGTATGTACAGGTAACTGACTAAATAAATTAGTGTATGTACAGGTAACTGACTAAATAAATTAGTGTATGTACAGGTAACTGACCGAATAAATTGGTGTATGTATAGGTAACTGACTAAATAATTTAGTGTATGTACAGGTAACTGTACAGGTAACTGACTCAATAAATTGGTGTATGTACAGGTAACTGACTGAATAAATTAGTGTATGTACAGGTAACTGTTCAGGTAACTGACTAAATAAATTAGTGTATGTACAGGTAACTGTTCAGGTAACTGACTAAATAAATTAGTGTATGTACAGGTAACTGTACAGGTAACTGACTAAATAAATTAGTGTATGTACAGGTAACTGACTAAATAAATTAGTGTATGTACAGGTAACTGTTCAGGTAACTGACTGAATAAATGAGTGTATGTACAGTTTACTGACTAAATAAATTAGTGTATGTACAGGTAACTGACTAAATAAATTAGTGTATGTACAGGTAACTGTTCAGGTAACTGACTGAATAAATTAGTGTATGTACAGTTTACTGACTAAATAAATTAGTGTATGTACAGTTTACTGACTAAATAAATTAGTGTATGTACAGGTAACTGACTAAATAAATTAGTGTATGTACAGGTAACTGACTGAATAAATTAGTGTATGTACAGGTAACTGACAAAATAAATTAGTGTATGTACAGGTAACTGACTAAATAAATTAGTGTATGTACAGGTAACTGTTCATGTAACTGACAAAATAAATTAGTGTATGTACAGGTAACTGACTAAATAAATTAGTGTTTGTACAGGTAACTGTACAGGTAACTGACTAAATAAATTAGTGTATGTACAGGTAACTGACTAAATAAATTAGTGTATGTACAGGTAACTGTTCAGGTAACTGACTAAATAAATTAGTGTATGTACAGGTAACTGACTAAATAAATTAGTGTATGTACAGGTAACTGACTAAATAAATTAGTGTATGTACAGGTAACTGACTAAATAAATTAGTGTATGTACAGGTAACTGACTAAATAAATTAGTGTATGTACAGGTAACTGACTAAATAAAGTAGTGTATGTACAGGTAACTGTTCAGGTAACTGACTAAATAAATTAGTGTATGTACAGGTAACTGACTAAATAAATTAGTGTATGTACAGGTAACTGTACAGGTAACTGACTAAATAAATTAGTGTATGTACAGTTTACTGACTGAATAAATTAGTGTATGTACAGGTAACTGACTAAATAAATTAGTGTATGTACAGGTAACTGTACAGGTAACTGACTAAATAAATTAGTGTATGTACAGGTAACTGTTCAGGTAACTGACTAAATAAATTAGTGTATGTACAGGTAACTGACTAAATAAATTAGTGTATGTACATGTAACTGTTCAGGTAACTGACTGAATAAATTAGTGTATGTACAGGTAACTGACTAATTAAATTAGTGTATGTACAGTTTACTGACTGAATAAATTAGTGTATGTACAGGTAACTGTTCAGGTAACTGACTAATTAAATTAGTGTAAGTACAGGTAACTGACTAAATAAATTAGTGTATGTACAGTTAACTGACTGAATAAATTACTGTATGTACAGGTAACTGACTAAATAAATTAGTGTATGTACAGGTAACTGACTAAATAAATTAGTGTATGTACAGGTAACTGACTAAATAAATTAGTGTATGTACAGGTAACTGTTCAGGTACCTGACTAATTAAATTAGTGTATGTACAGGTAACTGACTAAATTAATTAGTGTATGTACAGGTAACTGACTAAATAAATTAGTGTATGTACAGGTAACTGTACAGGTAACTGACTAAATAAATTTGTGTATGTACAGGTAACTGTTCAGGTAACTGACTAAATAAATGAGTGTATGTACAGTTTACTGAATGAATAAATTAGTGTATGTACAGGTAACTGACAAAAAAAATTAGTGTATGTACAGGTAACTGTTCAGGTAACTGACTAATTAAATTAGTGTATGTACAGGTAACTGACTAAATAAATGAGTGTATGTACAGGTAACTGACTAAATAAATTAGTGTATGTACAGGTAACTGTTCAGGTAACTGACTAAATAAATTAGTGTATGTACAGTTTACTGACTGAATAAATTAGTGTATGTACAGGTAACTGTTCAGGTAACTGACTAATTAAATTAGTGTATGTACAGGTAACTGACTAAATAAATGAGTGTATGTACAGGTAACTGACTAAATAAATTAGTGTATGTACAGGTAACTGACTAAATAAATTAGTGTATGTACAGGTAACTGTTCAGGTAACTGACTGAATAAATGAGTGTATGTACAGTTTACTGACTAAATAAATTTGTGTATGTACAGGTAACTGACTAAATAAATTAGTGTATGTACAGGTAACTGTTCAGGTAACTGACTGAATAAATTAGTGTATGTACAGTTTACTGACTAAATAAATTAGTGTATGTACAGGTAACTGACTAAATAAATTAGTGTATGTACAGGTAACAGACTGAATAAATTGGTGTATGTATAGGTAACTGACTAAATAATTTAGTGTATGTACAGGTAACTGTACAGGTAACTGACTCAATAAATTGGTGTATGTACAGGTAACTGACTGAATAAATTAGTGTATGTACAGGTAACTGTTCAGGTAACTGACTAAATAAATTAGTGTATGTACAGGTAACTGTTCAGGTAACTGACTAAATAAATTAGTGTATGTACAGGTAACTGTACAGGTAACTGACTAAATAAATTAGTGTATGAACAGGTAACTGACTAAATAAATTAGTGTATGTACAGGTAACTGTTCAGGTAACTGACTGAATAAATGAGTGTATGTACAGTTTACTGAATAAATAAATTAGTGTATGTACAGGTAACTGACTAAATAAATTAGTGTATGTACAGGTAACTGTTCATGTAACTGACTGAATAAATTAGTGTATGTACAGTTTACTGACTAAATAAATTAGTGTATGTACAGTTTACTGACTAAATAAATTAGTGTATGTACAGGTAACTGACTAAATAAATTAGTGTATGTACAGGTAACTGACTGAATAAATTAGTGTATGTACAGGTAACTGACGAAATAAATTAGTGTATGTACAGGTAACTGACTAAATAAATTAGTGTATGTACATGTAACTGTTCATGTAACTGACTAAATAAATTAGTGTATGTACAGGTAACTGACTAAATAAATTAGTGTTTGTACAGGTAACTGTACAGGTAACTGACTAAATAAATTAGTGTATGTACAGGTAACTGACTAAATAAATTAGTGTATGTACAGGTAACTGTTCAGGTAACTGACTAAATAAATTAGTGTATGTACAGGTAACTGACTAAATAAATTAGTGTATGTACAGGTAACTGACTAAATAAATTAGTGTATGTACAGGTAACTGACTAAATAAATTAGTGTATGTACAGGTAACTGACTAAATAAATTAGTGTATGTACAGGTAACTGACTGAATAAATTAGTGTATGTACAGGTAACTGACTAAATAAAGTAGTGTATGTACAGGTAACTGTTCAGGTAACTGACTAAATAAATTAGTGTATGTACAGGTAACTGACTAAATAAATTAGTGTATGTACAGGTAACTGTACAGGTAACTGACTAAATAAATTAGTGTATGTACAGTTTACTGACTGAATAAATTAGTGTATGTACAGGTAACTGACTAAATAAATTAGTGTATGTACAGGTAACTGTACAGGTAACTGACTAAATAAATTAGTGTATGTACAGGTAACTGTTCAGGTAACTGACTAAATAAATTAGTGTATGTACAGGTAACTGACTAAATAAATTAGTGTATGTACATGTAACTGTTCAGGTAACTGACTGAATAAATTAGTGTATGTACAGGTAACTGACTAATTAAATTAGTGTATGTACAGTTTACTGATTGAATAAATTAGTGTATGTACAGGTAACTGTTCAGGTAACTGACTAATTAAATTAGTGTAAGTACAGGTAACTGACTAAATACATGAGTGTATGTACAGTTAACTGACTGAATAAATTACTGTATGTACAGTTTACTGACTGAATAAATTAGTGTATGTACAGGTAACTGTTCAGGTAACTGACTAATTAAATTAGTGTATGTACAGGTAACTGACTAAATAAATTAGTGTATGTACAGGTAACTGATAAATAAATTTGTGTATGTACAGGTAACTGTACAGGTAACTGACTAAATAAATTAGTGTATGTACAGGTAACTGTACAGGTAACTGACTAAATAAATTAGTGTATGTACATGTAACTGTTCAGGTAACTGACTGAATAAATTAGTGTATGTACATGTAACTGACTAATTAAATTAGTGTATGTACAGGTAACTGACTAAATAAATTTGTGTATGTACAGGTAACTGACTAAATAAATTAGTGTATGTACAGGTAACTGACTGACTAAATTAGTGTATGTACAGGTAACTGACTAAATAAATGAGTGTATGTACAGGTAACTGACTAAATAAATTAGTGTATGTACAGGTAACTGTTCAGGTAACTGACTAAATAAATTGGTGTATGTACAGGTAACTGACTAAATAAATTAGTGTATGTACAGTTTACTGACTAAATAAATTAGTGTATGTACAGGTAACTGTTCAGGTAACTGACTAAATAAATTAGTGTATGTACAGGTAACTGACTAAATAAATTAGTGTATGTACAGGTAACTGACTAAATAATTTAGTGTATGTACAGGTAACTGACTGAATAAATTAGTGTATGTACAGTTTACTGACTAAATGAATTAGTGTATGTACAGGTTACTGTTCAGGTAACTGACTAAATTAATTAGTGTATGTACAGGTAACTGTACAGGTAACTGACTAAATAAATTAGTGTATGTACAGGTATCTGTTCAGGTAACTGACTAAATAAATTAGTGTATGTACAGGTAACTGACTAAATAAATTAGTGTATGTACAGGTAACTGACTAATTAAATTAGTGTCTGTACAGGTAACTGACTAAATAAATTAGTGTATGTACAGGTAACTGACTAATTAAATTAGTGTATGTACAGGTAACTGTTCAGGTTACTGACTAATTAAATTAGTGTATGTACAGGTAACTGTTCAGGTAACTGACTGAATAAATTAGTGTATGTACAGGTAACTGACTAAATAAATTAGTGTATGTACAGGTAACTGACTAATTAAATTAGTGTATGTACAGGTAACTGACTAAATAAATTAGTGTATGTACAGGTAACTGTTCAGGTAACTGACTGAATAAATTAGTGTATGTACAGTTAACTGACTGAATAAATTAGTGTATGTACAGGTAACTGACTAAATAAATTAGTGTATGTACAGGTAACTGACTAAATAAATGAGTGTATGTACAGGTAATTGACAAAATAAATGAGTGTATGTACAGGTAACTGACTAAATAAATTAGTGTATGTACAGGTAACTGTACAGCTAACTGACTAAATAAATTTGTGTATGTACAGGTAACTGTTCAGGTAACTGACTAAATAAATTAGTGTATGTACAGTTAACTGACTGAATAAATTAGTGTATGTACAGGTAACTGTTCAGGTAACTGACTAAATAAATTAGTGTATGTACAGGTACCTGACTAAATAAATTAGTGTATGTACATGTAACTGTTCTGTTAACTGACAGAATAAATTAGTGTATGTACAGGTAACTGACTAATTAAATTAGTGTATGTACAGTTTACTGACTGAATAAATTAGTGTATGTACAGGTAACTGTTCAGGTAACTGACTAATTAAATTAGTGTAAGTACAGGTAACTGACTAAATAAATTAGTGTATGTACAGTTAACTGACTGAATAAATTAGTGTATGTACAGGTAACTGACTAAATAAATTAGTGTATGTACAGGTAACTGACTAAATAAATTAGTGTATGTACAGGTAACTGACTGAATAAATTAGTGTATGTACAGGTAACTGACTGAATAAATTAGTGTATGTACAGATAACTGACTAAATAAATGAGTGTATGTACAGGTAACTGGCTAAATACATTAGTGTATGTACAGGTAACTGACTAAATAAATTAGTGTATGTACAGGTAACTGACTAAATAAATTAGTGTATGTACAGGTAACTGACTAAATAAAATAGTGTATGTACAGGTAACTGACTAAATAAATTAGTGTATGTACAGGTAACTGACTGAATAAATTAGTGTATGTACAGGTAACTGACTGAATAAATTAGTGTATGTACAGGTAACTGTTCAGGTAACTGACTAATTAAATTAGTGTAAGTACAGGTAACTGACTAATTAAATTAGTGTATGTACAGTTAACTGACTGAATAAATTACTGTATGTACAGGTAACTGACTAAATAAATTAGTGTATGTACAGGTAACTGACTAAATAAATTAGTGTATGTACAGGTAACTGACTAAATAAATTAGTGTATGTACAGGTAACTGTTCAGGTACCTGACTAATTAAATTAGTGTATGTACAGGTAACTGACTAAATGAATTAGTGTATGTACAGGTAACTGACTAAATAAATTAGTGTATGTACAGGTAACTGTACAGGTAACTGACTAAATAAATTTGTGTATGTACAGGTAACTGTTCAGGTAACTGACTAAATAAATTTGTGTATGTACAGTTTACTGACTGAATAAATTAGTGTATGTACAGGTAACTGACTAAAAAAATGTGTGTATGTACAGGTAACTGTTCAGGTAACTGACTAATTAAATTAGTGTATGTACAGGTAACTGACTAAATAAATTAGTGTATGTACAGGTAACTGATAAATAAATTAGTGTATGTACAGGTAACTGTACAGGTAACTGACTAAATAAATTAGTGTATGTACAGGTAACTGTACAGGTAACTGACTAAATCAATTAGTGTATGTACATGTAACTGTTCAGGTAACTGACTGAATAAATTAGTGTATGTACATGTAACTGACTAATTAAATTAGTGTATGTACAGGTAACTGACTAAATAAATGTGTGTATGTACAGGTAACTGACTAAATAAATTAGTGTATGTACAGGTAACTGACTGACTAAATTAGTGTATGTACAGGTAACTGACTAAATAAATGAGTGTATGTACAGGTAACTGACTAAATAAATTAGTGTATGTACAGGTAACTGTTCAGGTAACTGACTAAATAAATTAGTGTATGTACAGGTAACTGACTAAATAAATTAGTGTATGTACAGTTTACTGACTAAATAAATTAGTGTATGTACAGGTAACTGTTCAGGTAACTGACTAAATAAATTAGTGTATGTACAGGTAACTGACTAAATAAATTAGTGTATGTACAGGTAACTGACTAAATAATTTAGTGTATGTACAGGTAACTGACTGAATAAATTAGTGTATGTACAGTTTACTGACTAAATGAATTAGTGTATGTACAGGTTACTGTTCAGGTAACTGACTAAATTAATTAGTGTATGTACAGGTAACTGTACAGGTAACTGACTAAATAAATTAGTGTATGTACAGATAACTGTTCAGGTCACTGACTAAATAAATTAGTGTATGTACAGGTAACTGACTAAATAAATTAGTGTATGTACAGGTAACTGACTAATTAAATTAGTGTCTGTACAGGTAACTGACTAAATAAATTAGTGTATGTACAGGTAACTGACTAATTAAATTAGTGTATGTACAGGTAACTGTTCAGGTTACTGACTAATTAAATTAGTGTATGTACAGGTAACTGTTCAGGTAACTGACTGAATAAATTAGTGTATGTACAGGTAACTGACTAAATAAATTAGTGTATGTACAGGTAACTGACTAATTAAATTAGTGTATGTACAGGTAACTGACTAAATAAATTAGTGTATGTACAGGTAACTGTTCAGGTAACTGACTGAATAAATTAGTGTATGTACAGTTAACTGACTGAATAAATTAGTGTATGTACAGGTAACTGACTAAATAAATTAGTGTATGTACAGGTAACTGACTAAATAAATGAGTGTATGTACAGGTAATTGACTAAATAAATGAGTGTATGTACAGGTAACTGACTAAATAAATTAGTGTATGTACAGGTAACTGTACAGCTAACTGACTAAATAAATTTGTGTATGTACAGGTAACTGTTCAGGTAACTGACTAAATAAATTAGTGTATGTACAGTTAACTGACTGAATAAATTAGTGTATGTACAGGTAACTGTTCAGGTAACTGACTAAATAAATTAGTGTATGTACAGGTACCTGACTAAATAAATTAGTGTATGTACATGTAACTGTTCTGTTAACTGACAGAATAAATTAGTGTATGTACAGGTAACTGACTAATTAAATTAGTGTATGTACAGGTAACTGACTAAATAAATTAGTGTATGTACAGGTAACTGACTAAATAAATTAGTGTATGTACAGGTAACTGACTAAATAAATTAGTGTATGTACAGGTAACTGTTCAGGTAACTGACTAAATAAATTAGTGTATGTACAGGTAACTGACTAAATAAATTAGTGTATGTACAGTTAACTGACTAAATAAATTAGTGTATGTACAGGTAACTGTTCAGGTAACTGACTAAATAAATTAGTGTATGTACAGGTAACTGACTAAATAAATTAGTGTATGTACAGGTAACTGACTAAATAAATTAGTGTATGTACAGGTAACTGACTGAATAAATTAGTGTATGTACAGTTTACTGACTAAATAAATTAGTGTATGTACAGGTTACTGTTCAGGTAACTGACTAAATTAATTAGTGTATGTACAGGTAACTGACTAAATAAATTAGTGTATGTACAGGTAACTGACTGAATAAATTAGTGTATGTACAGGTAACTGACAGAATAAATTAGTGTATGTACAGATAACTGACTAAATAAATGAGTGTATGTACAGGTAACTGGCTAAATACATTAGTGTATGTACAGGTAACTGACTAAATAAATTAGTGTATGTACAGGTAACTGACTAAATAAATTAGTGTATGTACAGGTAACTGACTAAATAAATTAGTGTATGTACAGGTAACTGACTAAATAAATTAGTGTATGTACAGGTAACTGACTGAATAAATTAGTGTATGTACAGGTAACTGACTGAATAAATTAGTGTATGTACAGGTAACTGTTCAGGTAACTGACTAATTAAATTAGTGTAAGTACAGGTAACTGACTAATTAAATTAGTGTATGTACAGTTAACTGACTGAATAAATTACTGTATGTACAGGTAACTGACTAAATAAATTAGTGTATGTACAGGTAACTGACTAAATAAATTAGTGTATGTACAGGTAACTGACTAAATAAATTAGTGTATGTACAGGTAACTGTTCAGGTACCTGACTAATTAAATTAGTGTATGTACAGGTAACTGACTAAATGAATTTGTGTATGTACAGGTAACTGACTAAATAAATTTGTGTATGTACAGGTAACTGTTCAGGTAACTGACTAAATAAATTAGTGTATGTACAGGTAACTGTACAGGTAACTGACTAAATAAATTAGTGTATGTACATGTAACTGTTCAGGTAACTGACTGAATAAATTAGTGTATGTACATGTAACTGACTAATTAAATTAGTGTATGTACAGGTAACTGACTAAATAAATTTGTGTATGTACAGGTAACTGACTAAATAAATTAGTGTATGTACAGGTAACTGACTGACTAAATTAGTGTATGTACAGGTAACTGACTAAATAAATGAGTGTATGTACAGGTAACTGACTAAATAAATTAGTGTATGTACAGGTAACTGTTCAGGTAACTGACTAAATAAATTAGTGTATGTACAGGTAACTGACTAAATAAATTAGTGTATGTACAGTTTACTGACTAAATAAATTAGTGTATGTACAGGTAACTGTTCAGGTAACTGACTAAATAAATTAGTGTATGTACAGGTAACTGACTAAATAAATTAGTGTATGTACAGGTAACTGACTAAATAATTTAGTGTATGTACAGGTAACTGACTGAATAAATTAGTGTATGTACAGTTTACTGACTAAATGAATTAGTGTATGTACAGGTTACTGTTCAGGTAACTGACAAAATTAATTAGTGTATGTACAGGTAACTGTACAGGTAACTGACTAAATAAATTAGTGTATGTACAGGTAACTGTTCAGGTAACTGACTAAATAAATTAGTGTATGTACAGTTAACTGACTGAATAAATTAGTGTATGTACAGGTAACTGACTAAATAAATTAGTGTATGTACAGGTAACTGACTAAATAAATGAGTGTATGTACAGGTAATTGACTAAATAAATGAGTGTATGTACAGGTAACTAACTAAATAAATTAGTGTATGTACAGGTAACTGTACAGCTAACTGACTAAATAAATTTGTGTATGTACAGGTAACTGTTCAGGTAACTGACTAAATAAATTAGTGTATGTACAGTTAACTGACTGAATAAATTAGTGTATGTACAGGTAACTGTTCAGGTAACTGACTAAATAAATTAGTGTATGTACAGGTACCTGACTAAATAAATTAGTGTATGTACATGTAACTGTTCTGTTAACTGACAGAATAAATTAGTGTATGTACAGGTAACTGACTAATTAAATTAGTGTATGTACAGGTAACTGACTAAATAAATTAGTGTATGTACAGGTAACTGACTAAATAAATTAGTGTATGTACAGGTAACTGACTAAATAAATTAGTGTATGTACAGGTAACTGTTCAGGTAACTGACTAAATAAATTAGTGTATGTACAGGTAACTGACTAAATAAATTAGTGTATGTACAGTTAACTGACTAAATAAATTAGTGTATGTACAGGTAACTGTTCAGGTAACTGACTAAATAAATTAGTGTATGTACAGGTAACTGACTAAATAAATTAGTGTATGTACAGGTAACTGACTAAATAAATTAGTGTATGTACAGGTAACTGACTGAATAAATTAGTGTATGTACAGTTTACTGACTAAATAAATTAGTGTATGTACAGGTTACTGTTCAGGTAACTGACTAAATTAATTAGTGTATGTACAGGTAACTGACTAAATAAATTAGTGTATGTACAGGTAACTGACTGAATAAATTAGTGTATGTACAGGTAACTGACAGAATAAATTAGTGTATGTACAGATAACTGACTAAATAAATGAGTGTATGTACAGGTAACTGGCTAAATACATTAGTGTATGTACAGGTAACTGACTAAATAAATTAGTGTATGTACAGGTAACTGACTAAATAAATTAGTGTATGTACAGGTAACTGACTAAATAAATTAGTGTATGTACAGGTAACTGACTAAATAAATTAGTGTATGTACAGGTAACTGACTGAATAAATTAGTGTATGTACAGGTAACTGACTGAATAAATTAGTGTATGTACAGGTAACTGTTCAGGTAACTGACTAATTAAATTAGTGTAAGTACAGGTAACTGACTAATTAAATTAGTGTATGTACAGTTAACTGACTGAATAAATTACTGTATGTACAGGTAACTGACTAAATAAATTAGTGTATGTACAGGTAACTGACTAAATAAATTAGTGTATGTACAGGTAACTGACTAAATAAATTAGTGTATGTACATGTAACTGTTCAGGTACCTGACTAATTAAATTAGTGTATGTACAGGTAACTGACTAAATGAATTAGTGTATGTACAGGTAACTGACTAAATAAATTAGTGTATGTACAGGTAACTGTACAGGTAACTGACTAAATAAATTTGTGTATGTACAGGTAACTGTTCAGGTAACTGACTAAATAAATTAGTGTATGTACAGTTTACTGACTGAATAAATTAGTGTATGTACAGGTAACTGACTAAAAAAATGTGTGTATGTACAGGTAACTGTTCAGGTAACTGACTAATTAAATTAGTGTATGTACAGGTAACTGACTAAATAAATTAGTGTATGTACAGGTAACTGATAAATAAATTAGTGTATGTACAGGTAACTGTACAGGTAACTGACTAAATAAATTAGTGTATGTACAGGTAACTGTACAGGTAACTGACTAAATAAATTAGTGTATGTACATGTAACTGTTCAGGTAACTGACTGAATAAATTAGTGTATGTACATGTAACTGACTAATTAAATTAGTGTATGTACAGGTAACTGACTAAATAAATTTGTGTATGTACAGGTAACTGACTAAATAAATTAGTGTATGTACAGGTAACTGACTGACTAAATTAGTGTATGTACAGGTAACTGACTAAATAAATGAGTGTATGTACAGGTAACTGACTAAATAAATTAGTGTATGTACAGGTAACTGTTCAGGTAACTGACTAAATAAATTAGTGTATGTACAGGTAACTGACTAAATAAATTAGTGTATGTACAGTTTACTGACTAAATAAATTAGTGTATGTACAGGTAACTGTTCAGGTAACTGACTAAATAAATTAGTGTATGTACAGGTAACTGACTAAATAAATTAGTGTATGTACAGGTAACTGACTAAATAATTTAGTGTATGTACAGGTAACTGACTGAATAAATTAGTGTATGTACAGTTTAC
Source organism: Salmo salar (assembly GCF_965601325.2). Classification (NCBI taxonomy): domain Eukaryota; kingdom Metazoa; phylum Chordata; class Actinopteri; order Salmoniformes; family Salmonidae; genus Salmo; species Salmo salar. The sequence goes on along the minus strand of NC_138314.1, from coordinate 49,721,109 downwards.
TGACTAAATGAATTAGTGTATGTACAGGTTACTGTTCAGGTAACTGACAAAATTAATTAGTGTATGTACAGGTAACTGTACAGGTAACTGACTAAATAAATTAGTGTATGTACAGGTAACTGTTCAGGTAACTGACTAAATAAATTAGTGTATGTACAGGTAACTGACTAAATAAATTAGTGTATGTACAGGTAACTGACTAATTAAATTAGTGTCTGTACAGGTAACTGACTAAATAAATTAGTGTATGTACAGGTAACTGACTAATTAAATTAGTGTATGTACAGGTAACTGTTCAGGTTACTGACTAATTAAATTAGTGTATGTACAGGTAACTGTTCAGGTAACTGACTGAATAAATTAGTGTATGTACAGGTAACTGACTAAATAAATTAGTGTATGTACAGGTAACTGACTAATTAAATTAGTGTATGTACAGGTAACTGACTAAATAAATTAGTGTATGTACAGGTAACTGTTCAGGTAACTGACTGAATAAATTAGTGTATGTACAGTTAACTGACTGAATAAATTAGTGTATGTACAGGTAACTGACTAAATAAATTAGTGTATGTACAGGTAACTGACTAAATAAATGAGTGTATGTACAGGTAATTGACTAAATAAATGAGTGTATGTACAGGTAACTGACTAAATAAATTAGTGTATGTACAGGTAACTGTACAGCTAACTGACTAAATAAATTTGTGTATGTACAGGTAACTGTTCAGGTAACTGACTAAATAAATTAGTGTATGTACAGTTAACTGACTGAATAAATTAGTGTATGTACAGGTAACTGTTCAGGTAACTGACTAAATAAATTAGTGTATGTACAGGTACCTGACTAAATAAATTAGTGTATGTACATGTAACTGTTCTGTTAACTGACAGAATAAATTAGTGTATGTACAGGTAACTGACTAATTAAATTAGTGTATGTACAGGTAACTGACTAAATAAATTAGTGTATGTACAGGTAACTGACTAAATAAATTAGTGTATGTACAGGTAACTGACTAAATAAATTAGTGTATGTACAGGTAACTGTTCAGGTAACTGACTAAATAAATTAGTGTATGTACAGGTAACTGACTAAATAAATTAGTGTATGTACAGTTAACTGACTAAATAAATTAGTGTATGTACAGGTAACTGTTCAGGTAACTGACTAAATAAATTAGTGTATGTACAGGTAACTGACTAAATAAATTAGTGTATGTACAGGTAACTGACTAAATAAATTAGTGTATGTACAGGTAACTGACTGAATAAATTAGTGTATGTACAGTTTACTGACTAAATAAATTAGTGTATGTACAGGTTACTGTTCAGGTAACTGACTAAATTAATTAGTGTATGTACAGGTAACTGACTAAATAAATTAGTGTATGTACAGGTAACTGACTAATTAAATTAGTGTATGTACAGGTAACTGTTCAGGTAACTGACTAAATAAATTAGTGTATGTACAGGTAACTGACTTATTAAATTAGTGTATGTACAGGTAACTGTTCAGGTTACTGACTAATTAAATTAGTGTATGTACAGGTAACTGTTCAGGTAACTGACTGAATAAATTAATGTATGTACAGGTAACTGACTAAATAAATTAGTGTATGTACAGGTAACTGACTGACTAAATTAGTGTATGTACAGGTAACTGACTAAATAAATTAGTGTATGTACAGGTAACTGACTAAATAAATTAGTGTATGTACAGTTAACTGTTCAGGTAACTGACTAAATAAATTAGTGTATGTACAGGTAACTGACTAAATAAATTAGTGTATGTACAGTTAACTGACTAAATAAATTAGTGTATGTACAGGTAACTGTTCAGGTAACTGACTAAATAAATTAGTGTATGTACAGGTAACTGACTAAATAAATTAGTGTATGTACAGGTAACTGACTAAATAAATTAGTGTATGTACAGGTAACTGACTAAATAAATTAGTGTATGTACAGGTAACTGACTGAATAAATTAGTGTATGTACAGTTTACTGACTAAATAAATTAGTGTATGTACAGGTTACTGTTCAGGTAACTGACTAAATTAATTAGTGTATGTACAGGTAACTGTTCAGGTAACTGACTAAATAAATTAGTGTATGTACAGGTAACTGACTAAATAAATTAGTGTATGTACAGGTAACTGACTAATTAAATTAGTGTATGTACAGGTAACTGTTCAGGTAACTGACTAAATAAATTAGTGTATGTACAGGTAACTGACTTATTAAATTAGTGTATGTACAGGTAACTGTTCAGGTTACTGACTAATTAAATTAGTGTATGTACAGGTAACTGTTCAGGTAACTGACTAATTAAATTAGTGTATGTACAGGTAACTGTTCAGGTAACTGACTAAATAAATTTGTGTATGTACAGGTAACTGACTTATTAAATTAGTGTATGTACAGGTAACTGTTCAGGTTACTGACTAATTAAATTAGTGTATGTACAGGTAACTGTTCAGGTAACTGACTAATTAAATTAGTGTATGTACAGGTAACTGACTAAATAAATTAGTGTATGTACAGGTAACTGATAAATAAATTAGTGTATGTACAGGTAACTGTACAGGTAACTGACTAAATAAATTAGTGTATGTACAGGTAACTGTACAGGTAACTGACTAAATAAATTAGTTTATGTACATGTAACTGTTCAGGTAACTGACTGAATAAATTAGTGTATGTACATGTAACTGACTAATTAAATTAGTGTATGTACAGGTAACTGACTAAATACATTTGTGTATGTACAGGTAACTGACTAAATAAATTAGTGTATGTACAGGTAACTGACTGACTAAATTAGTGTATGTACAGGTAACTGACTAAATAAATGAGTGTATGTACAGGTAAATGACTAAATAAATTAGTGTATGTACAGGTAACTGTTCAGGTAACTGACTAAATAAATTAATGTATGTACAGGTAACTGACTAAATAAATTAGTGTATGTACAGTTTAGTGACTAATTAAATTAGTGTATGTACAGGTAACTGTTCAGGTAACTGACTAAATAAATTAGTGTATGTAAAGGTAACTGACTAAATAAATTAGTGTATGTACAGGTAACTGACTTATTAAATTAGTGTATGTACAGGTAACTGTTCAGGTTACTGACTAATTAAATTAGTGTATGTACAGGTAACTGTTCAGGTAACTGACTAATTAAATTAGTGTATGTACAGGTAACTGATAAATAAATTAGTGTATGTACAGGTAACTGTACAGGTAACTGACTAAATAAATTAGTGTATGTACAGGTAACTGTACAGGTAACTGACTAAATAAATAAATTAGTGTATGTACATGTAACTGTTCAGGTAACTGACTGAATAAATTAGTGTATGTACATGTAACTGACTAATTAAATTAGTGTATGTACAGGTAACTGACTAAATACATTTGTGTATGTACAGGTAACTGACTAAATAAATTAGTGTATGTACAGGTAACTGACTGACTAAATTAGTGTATGTACAGGTAACTGACTAAATAAATGAGTGTATGTACAGGTAACTGACTAAATAAATTAGTGTATGTACAGGTAACTGTTCAGGTAACTGACTAAATAAATTAATGTATGTACAGGTAACTGACTAAATAAATTAGTGCATGTACAGTTTACTGACTAAATAAATTAGTGTATGTACAGGTAACTGTTCAGGTAACTGACTAAATAAATTAGTGTATGTACAGGTAACTGACTAAATAAATTAGTGTATGTACAGGTAACTGACTAAATAATTTAGTGTATGTACAGGTAACTGACTGAATAAATTAGTGTATGTACAGTTTACTGACTAAATGAATTAGTGTATGTACAGGTTACTGTTCAGGTAACTGACTAAATTAATTAGTGTATGTACAGGTAACTGTACAGGTAACTGACTAAATAAATTAGTGTATGTACAGGTAACTGTTCAGGTAACTGACTAAATAAATTAGTGTATGTACAGGTAACTGACTAAATAAATTAGTGTATGTACAGGTAACAGACTAATTAAATTAGTGTCTGTACAGGTAACTGACTAAATAAATTAGTGTATGTACAGGTAACTGACTAATTAAATTAGTGTATGTACAGGTAACTGTTCAGGTTACTGACTAATTAAATTAGTGTATGTACAGGTAACTGTTCAGGTAACTGACTGAATAAATTAGTGTATGTACAGGTAACTGACTAAATAAATTAGTGTATGTACAGGTAACTGACTAATTAAATTAGTGTATGTACAGGTAACTGACTAAATAAATTAGTGTATGTACAGGTAACTGTTCAGGTAACTGACTGAATAAATTAGTGTATGTACAGTTAACTGACTGAATAAATTAGTGTATGTACAGGTAACTGACTAAATAAATTAGTGTATGTACAGATAACTGACTAAATAAATGAGTGTATGTACAGGTAATTGACTAAATAAATGAGTGTATGTACAGGTAACTGACTAAATAAATTAGTGTATGTACAGGTAACTGTACAGCTAACTGACTAAATAAATTTGTGTATGTACAGGTAACTGTTCAGGTAACTGACTAAATAAATTAGTGTATGTACAGTTAACTGACTGAATAAATTAGTGTATGTACAGGTAACTGTTCAGGTAACTGACTAAATAAATTAGTGTATGTACAGGTACCTGACTAAATAAATTAGTGTATGTAACTGTTCTGTTAACTGACAGTATAAATTAGTGTATGTACAGGTAACTGACTAATTAAATTAGTGTATGTACAGTTTACTGACTGAATAAATTAGTGTATGTACAGGTAACTGTTCAGGTAACTGACTAATTAAATTAGTGTAAGTACAGGTAACTGACTAAATAAATTAGTGTATGTACAGTTAACTGACTGAATAAATTAGTGTATGTACAGGTAACTGACTAAATAAATTAGTGTATGTACAGGTAACTGACTAAATAAATTAGTGTATGTACAGGTAACTGACTGAATAAATTAGTGTATGTACAGGTAACTGACTGAATAAATTAGTGTATGTACAGATAACTGACTAAATAAATGAGTGTATGTACAGGTAACTGGCTAAATACATTAGTGTATGTACAGGTAACTGACTAAATAAATTAGTGTATGTACAGGTAACTGTTCAGGTAACTGACTAATTAAATTAGTGTATGTACAGGTAACTGACTAAATAAATTAGTGTATGTACAGGTAACTGACTGAATAAATTAGTGTATGTACAGATAACTGACTAAATAAATGAGTGTATGTACAGGTAACTGGCTAAATACATTAGTGTATGTACAGGTAACTGACTAAATAAATTAGTGTATGTACAGGTAACTGTTCAGGTAACTGACTAATTAAATTAGTGTATGTACAGGTAACTGACTAAATAAATTAGTGTATGTACAGGTAACTGACTAAATAAATTAGTGTATGTACAGGTAACTGTACAGGTAACTGACTAAATAAATTAGTGTATGTACAGGTAACTGTTCAGGTAACTGACTAAATAAATTAGTGTATGTACAGTTTACTGACTGAATAAATTAGTGTATGTACAGGTAACTGTTCAGGTAACTGACTAATTAAATTAGTGTATGTACAGGTAACTGACTAAATAAATGAGTGTATGTACAGGTAACTGACTAAATAAAATAGTGTATGTACAGGTAACTGTACAGGTAACTGACTAAATAAATTACTGTATGTACAAGTAACTGTTCAAGTTAACTGACTGATTAAATGATTGTATGTACAGGTAACTGACTAATTAAATGAGTGTATGTACAGGTAACTGACTAAATAAATGTGTGTATGTACAGGTAACTGACTAAATAAATTAGTGTATGTACAGGTAACTGACTGACTAAATTAGTGTATGTACAGGTAACTGACTAAATAAATTAGTGTATGTACAGGTAACTGACTAAATAAATTAGTGTATGTACAGGTAACTGTTCAGGTAACTGACTAAATAAATTAGTGTATGTACAGGTAACTGACTAAATAAATTAGTGTATGTACAGTTTACTGACTAAATAAATTAGTGTATGTACAGGTAACTGTTCAGGTAACTGACTAAATAAATTAGTGTATGTACAGGTAACTGACTAAATAAATTAGTGTATGTACAGGTAACTGACTAAATAAATTAGTGTATGTACAGGTAACTGACTGAATAAATTAGTGTATGTACAGTTTACTGACTAAATAAATTAGTGTATGTACAGGTTACTGTTCGAGTAACTGACTAAATTAATTAGTGTATGTACAGGTAACTGTACAGGTAACTGACTAAATAAATTAGTGTATGTACAGGTAACTGTTCAGGTAACTGACTAAATAAATTAGTGTATGTACAGGTAACTGACTAAATAAATTAGTGTATGTACAGGTAACTGACTAATTAAATTAGTGTATGTACAGGTAACTGACTAAATAAATGTGTGTATGTACAGGTAACTGACTAAATAAATTTGTGTATGTACAGGTAACTGACTAAATAAATTAGTGTATGTACAGGTAACTGACTGACTAAATTAGTGTATGTACAGGTAACTGACTAAATAAATTAGTGTATGTACAGGTAACTGACTAAATAAATTAGTGTATGTACAGGTAACTGTTCAGGTAACTGACTAAATAATTTAGTGTATGTACAGGTAACTGACTAAATAAATTAGTGTATGTACAGTTTACTGACTAAATAAATTAGTGTATGTACAGGTAACTGTTCAGGTAACTCACTAAATAAATTAGTGTATGTACAGGTAACTGACTAAATAAATTAGTGTATGTACAGGTAACTGACTAAATAAATTAGTGTATGTACAGGTAACTGACTGAATAAATTAGTGTATGTACAGTTTACTGACTAAATAAATTAGTGTATGTACAGGTTACTGTTCAGGTAACTGACTAAATTAATTAGTGTATGTACAGGTAACTGTACAGGTAACTGACTAAATAAATTAGTGTATGTACAGGTAACTGTTCAGGTAACTGACTAAATAAATTAGTGTATGTACAGGTAACTGACTAAATAAATTAGTGTATGTACAGGTAACTGACTAATTAAATTAGTGTATGTACAGGTAACTGACTAAATAAATTAGTGTATGTACAGGTAACTGACTAAATAAATTTGTGTATGTACAGGTAACTGACTAAATAAATTAGTGTATGTACAGGTAACTGACTGACTAAATTAGTGTATGTACAGGTAACTGACTAAATAAATTAGTGTATGTACAGGTAACTGACTAAATAAATTAGTGTATGTACAGGTAACTGTTCAGGTAACTGACTAAATAAATTAGTGTATGTACAGGTAACTGACTAAATAAATTAGTGTATGTACAGTTAATTGACTAAATAAATTAGTGTATGTACAGGTAACTGTTCAGGTAACTGACTAAATAAATTAGTGTATGTACAGGTAACTGACTAAATAAATTTGTGTATGTACAGGTAACTGACTAAATAAATTAGTGTATGTACAGGTAACTGACTGAATAAATTAGTGTATGTACAGTTTACTGACTAAATAAATTAGTGTATGTACAGGTTACTGTTCAGGTAACTGACTAAATTAATTAGTGTATGTACAGGTAACTGTTCAGGTAACTGACTAAATAAATTAGTGTATGTACAGGTAACTGACTAAATAAATTAGTGTATGTACAGGTAACTGACTAATTAAATTAGTGTATGTACAGGTAACTGTTCAGGTAACTGACTAAATAAATTAGTGTATGTACAGGTAACTGACTTATTAAATTAGTGTATGTACAGGTAACTGTTCAGGTTACTGACTAATTAAATTAGTGTATGTACAGGTAACTGTTCAGGTAACTGACTGAATAAATTAGTGTATGTACAGGTAACTGACTAAATAAATTAGTGTATGTACAGGTAACTGACTGACTAAATTAGTGTATGTACAGGTAACTGACTAAATAAATTAGTGTATGTACAGGTAACTGACTAAATAAATTAGTGTATGTACAGGTAACTGTTCAGGTAACTGACTAAATCCAGGTCTTCCAGGTCTCCGGCAGCCTCTGGAACTGCCGGTCTGCGGCCAACAAGGCTGAGTTCATCTCAGCCTATCCTACCCTCCAGTCCCTAGACTTCCTGGCGCTGACGGAAACATGGATCACCACAGATAACACTGCTACTCCTACTGCTCTCTCCTCGTCTGACTACGTGTTCTCGCATACCCCTAGAGCATCGAGCCAGCGGGGTGGTGGCACTGGAATCCTCATCTCTCCCAAGTGGACATTCTCTCTTTCTCCCCTGACCCATCTGTCTATCTCCTCATTTGAATTCCATGCTGTCACAGTTACCAGCCCTTTCAAGCTTAACATCCTTATCATTTATCGCCCTCCAGGTTCCCTTGGAGAGTTCATCAATGAGCTTGACGCCTTGATAAGTTCCTTTCCTGAGGATGGCTCACCTCTCACAGTTCTGGGTGACTTTAACCTCCCCACGTCTACCTTTGACTCATTCCTCTCTGCCTCCTTCTTTCCACTCCTCTCCTCTTTCGACCTCACCCTCTCACCTTCCCCCCCTACTCACAAGGCAGGCAATACGCTTGACCTCATCTTTACTAGATGCTGTTCTTCCACTAATCTCATTGCAACTCCCCTCCAAGTCTCCGACCACTACCTTCTATCCTTTTCCCTCTCGCTCTCATCCAACACTTCTCACTCTCCCCCTACTCGGATGGTATTGCGCCGTCCCAACCTTCGCTCTCTCTCTCCCGCTACTCTCTCCTCTTCCATCCTATCATCTCTTCCCTCTGCTCAAACCTTCTCCAACCTATCTCCTGATTCTGCCTCCTCAACCCTCCTCTCCTCCCTCTCTGCATCCTTTGATTTCCTCTGTCCCCTATCCTCCAGGCCGGCTCGGTCCTCCCCTCCTGCTCCGTGGCTCGACGACTCACTGCGAGTTCACAGAACAGGGCTCCGGGCAGCCGAGCGGAAATGGAGGAAAACTCGCCTCCCTGCGGACCTGGCATCCTTTCACTCCCTCCTCTCTACATTTTCCTCTTCTGTCTCTGCTGCTAAAGCCACTTTCTACCACTCTAAACTCCAAGCATCTGCCTCTAACCCTAGGAAGCTCTTTGCTACCTTCTCCTCCCTCCTTAATCCTCCTCCCCCTCCCCCCCCCCTCCTCCCTCTCTGCGGATGACTTCGTCAACCATTTTGAAAAGAAGGTTGACGACATCCGATCCTCGTTTGCTAAGTCAAACGACACTGCTGGTCCTGCTCACACTGCCCTACCCTGTGCTTTGACCTCTTTCTCCCCTCTCTCTCCAGATGAACTCTCGCGTCTTGTGACGGCCGGCCGCCCAACAACCTGCCCACTTGACCCTATCCCCTCCTCTCTTCTCCAGACCATTTCCGGAGACCTTCTCCCCTACCTCACCTCGCTCATCAACGCATCCTTGACCGCTGGCTACGTCCCTTCCGTCTTCAAGAGAGCGAGAGTTGCACCCCTTCTGAAAAAACCTACACTCGATCCCTCCGATGTCAACAACTACAGGCCAGTATCCCTTCTTTCCTTTCTCTCCAAAACTCTTGAACGCGCCGTGCTTGGCCAGCTCTCTTGCTATCTCTCTCAGAATGACCTTCTTGATCCTAATCAGTCAGGTTTCAAGACTGGGCATTCAACTGAGACTGCTCTTCTCTGTGTCACGGAGGCTCTCCGCACTGCTAAAGCTAACTCTCTCTCCTCTGCTCTCATCCTTCTAGACCTATCTGCTGCCTTTGATACCGTGAACCATCAGATCCTCCTCTCCACCCTCTCCGAGCTGGGCATCTCCGGCACCGCGCACGCTTGGATTGCGTCCTACCTGACAGGTCGCTCCTACCAGGTGGCGTGGCGAGAATCTGTCTCCGCACCACGTGCTCTCACCACTGGTGTCCCCCAGGGCTCTGTTCTTGGCCCACTCCTATTCTCGCTATACACCAAGTCACTTGGCTCTGTCATATCCTCACATGGTCTCTCATATCATTGCTATGCAGACGACACACAATTAATCTTCTCCTTTCCCCCTTCTGACAACCAGGTGGCGAATCGCATCTCTGCATGTCTGGCAGACATATCAGTGTGGATGACGGATCACCACCTCAAGCTGAACCTCGGCAAGACGGAGCTGCTCTTCCTCCCGGGGAAGGACTGCCCGTTCCATGATCTCGCCATCACGGTTGACAACTCCCTTGTGTCCTCCTCCCAGAGTGCTAAGAGCCTTGGCGTGACCCTGGACAACACCCTGTCGTTCTCCACCAACATCAAGGCGGTGACCCGATCCTGTAGGTTCATGCTCTACAACATTCGCAGAGTACGACCCTGCCTCACACAGGAAGCGGCGCAGGTCCTAATCCAGGCACTTGTCATCTCCCGTCTGGATTACTGCAACTCGCTGTTGGCTGGGCTCCCTGCCTGTGCCATTAAACCCCTACAACTCATCCAGAACGCCGCAGCCCGTCTGGTGTTCAACCTTCCCAAGTTCTCTCACGTCACCCCGCTCCTCCGCTCTCTCCACTGGCTTCCAGTCGAAGCTCGCATCCGCTACAAGACCATGGTGCTTGCCTACGGAGCTGTGAGGGGAACGGCACCTCCGTACCTTCAGGCTCTGATCAGGCCCTACACCCAAACAAGGGCACTCCGTTCATCCACCTCTGGCCTGCTCGCCTCCCTACCTCTGAGGAAGCACAGTTCCCGCTCAGCCCAGTCAAAACTGTTCGCTGCTCTGGCACCCCAATGGTGGAACAAGCTCCCTCACGACGCCAGGACAGCGGAGTCAATCACCACCTTCCGGAGACACCTGAAACCCCACCTCTTCAAGGAATACCTGGGATAGGATAAAGTAATCCTTCTAACCCCCCCCCTTAAAAGATTTAGATGCACTATTGTAAAGTGGTTGTTCCACTGGATATTATAGGTGAATGCACCAATTTGTAAGTCGCTCTGGATAAGAGCGTCTGCTAAATGACTAAAATGTAAAATGTAAAATGTAAATAAATTAGTGTATGTACAGGTAACTGACTAAATAAATTAGTGTATGTACAGTTAACTGACTAAATAAATTAGTGTATGTACAGGTAACTGTTCAGGTAACTGACTAAATAAATTAGTGTATGTACAGGTAACTGACTAAATAAATTAGTGTATGTACAGGTAACTGACTAAATAAATTAGTGTATGTACAGGTAACTGACTGAATAAATTAGTGTATGTACAGTTTACTGACTAAATAAATTAGTGTATGTACAGGTTACTGTTCAGGTAACTGACTAAATTAATTAGTGTATGTACAGGTAACTGTTCAGGTAACTGACTAAATAAATTAGTGTATGTACAGGTAACTGACTAAATAAATTAGTGTATGTACAGGTAACTGACTAATTAAATTAGTGTATGTACAGGTAACTGTTCAGGTAACTGACTAAATAAATTAGTGTATGTACAGGTAACTGACTTATTAAATTAGTGTATGTACAGGTAACTGTTCAGGTTACTGACTAATTAAATTACTGTATGTACAGGTAACTGTTCAGGTAACTGACTAATTAAATTAGTGTATGTACAGGTAACTGTTCAGGTAACTGACTAAATAAATTAGTGTATGTACAGGTAACTGACTTATTAAATGAGTGTATGTACAGGTAACTGTTCAGGTTACTGACTAATTAAATTAGTGTATGTACAGGTAACTGTTCAGGTAACTGACTAATTAAATTAGTGTATGTACAGGTAACTGACTAAATAAATTAGTGTATGTACAGGTAACTGATAAATAAATTAGTGTATGTACAGGTAACTGTACAGGTAACTGACTAAATAAATTAGTGTATGTACAGGTAACTGTACAGGTAACTGACTAAATAAATTAGTGTATGTACATGTAACTGTTCAGGTAACTGACTGAATAAATTAGTGTATGTACATGTAACTGACTAATTAAATTAGTGTATGTACAGGTAACTGACTAAATACATTTGTGTATGTACAGGTAACTGACTAAATAAATTAGTGTATGTACAGGTAACTGACTGACTAAATTAGTGTATGTACAGGTAACTGACTAAATAAATGAGTGTATGTACAGGTAACTGACTAAATAAATTAGTGTATGTACAGGTAACTGTTCAGGTAACTGACTAAATAAATTAATGTATGTACAGGTAACTGACTAAATAAATTAGTGTATGTACAGTTTACTGACTAAATAAATTAGTGTATGTACAGGTAACTGTTCAGGTAACTGACTAAATAAATTAGTGTATGTACAGGTAACTGACTAAATAAATTAGTGTATGTACAGGTAACTGACTTATTAAATTAGTGTATGTACAGGTAACTGTTCAGGTTACTGACTAATTAAATTAGTGTATGTACAGGTAACTGTTCAGGTAACTGACTAAATAAATTAGTGTATGTACAGGTAACTGACTAATTAAATTAGTGTATGTACAGGTAACTGTTCAGGTTACTGACTAATTAAATTAGTGTATGTACAGGTAACTGTTCAGGTAACTGACTGAATAAATTAGTGTATGTACAGGTAACTGACTAAATAAATTAGTGTATGTACAGGTAACTGACTAATTAAATTAGTGTATGTACAGGTAACTGACTAAATAAATTAGTGTATGTACAGGTAACTGTTCAGGTAACTGACTGAATAAATTAGTGTATGTACAGTTAACTGACTGAATAAATTAGTGTATGTACAGGTAACTGACTAAATAAATTAGTGTATGTACAGATAACTGACTAAATAAATGAGTGTATGTACAGGTAATTGACTAAATAAATGAGTGTATGTACAGGTAACTGACTAAATAAATTAGTGTATGTACAGGTAACTGTACAGCTAACTGACTAAATAAATTTGTGTATGTACAGGTAACTGTTCAGGTAACTGACTAAATAAATTAGTGTATGTACAGTTAACTGACTGAATAAATTAGTGTATGTACAGGTAACTGTTCAGGTAACTGACTAAATAAATTAGTGTATGTACAGGTACCTGACTAAATAAATTAGTGTATGTAACTGTTCTGTTAACTGACAGTATAAATTAGTGTATGTACAGGTAACTGACTAATTAAATTAGTGTATGTACAGTTTACTGACTGAATAAATTAGTGTATGTACAGGTAACTGTTCAGGTAACTGACTAATTAAATTAGTGTAAGTACAGGTAACTGACTAAATAAATTAGTGTATGTACAGTTAACTGACTGAATAAATTAGTGTATGTACAGGTAACTGACTAAATAAATTAGTGTATGTACAGGTAACTGACTAAATAAATTAGTGTATGTACAGGTAACTGACTGAATAAATTAGTGTATGTACAGGTAACTGACTGAATAAATTAGTGTATGTACAGATAACTGACTAAATAAATGAGTGTATGTACAGGTAACTGGCTAAATACATTAGTGTATGTACAGGTAACTGACTAAATAAATTAGTGTATGTACAGGTAACTGTTCAGGTAACTGACTAATTAAATTAGTGTATGTACAGGTAACTGACTAAATAAATTAGTGTATGTACAGGTAACTGACTGAATAAATTAGTGTATGTACAGATAACTGACTAAATAAATGAGTGTATGTACAGGTAACTGGCTAAATACATTAGTGTATGTACAGGTAACTGACTAAATAAATTAGTGTATGTACAGGTAACTGTTCAGGTAACTGACTAATTAAATTAGTGTATGTACAGGTAACTGACTAAATAAATTAGTGTATGTACAGGTAACTGACTAAATAAATTAGTGTATGTACAGGTAACTGTACAGGTAACTGACTAAATAAATTAGTGTATGTACAGGTAACTGTTCAGGTAACTGACTAAATAAATTAGTGTATGTACAGTTTACTGACTGAATAAATTAGTGTATGTACAGGTAACTGTTCAGGTAACTGACTAATTAAATTAGTGTATGTACAGGTAACTGACTAAATAAATGAGTGTATGTACAGGTAACTGACTAAATAAAATAGTGTATGTACAGGTAACTGTACAGGTAACTGACTAAATAAATTACTGTATGTACAAGTAACTGTTCAAGTTAACTGACTGATTAAATGATTGTATGTACAGGTAACTGACTAATTAAATGAGTGTATGTACAGGTAACTGACTAAATAAATGTGTGTATGTACAGGTAACTGACTAAATAAATTAGTGTATGTACAGGTAACTGACTGACTAAATTAGTGTATGTACAGGTAACTGACTAAATAAATTAGTGTATGTACAGGTAACTGACTAAATAAATTAGTGTATGTACAGGTAACTGTTCAGGTAACTGACTAAATAAATTAGTGTATGTACAGGTAACTGACTAAATAAATTAGTGTATGTACAGGTAACTGACTAAATAAATTAGTGTATGTACAGGTAACTGACTAAATAAATTAGTGTATGTACAGGTAACTGTTCAGGTAACTGACTAAATAAATTAGTGTATGTACAGGTAACTGACTAAATAAATTAGTGTATGTACAGTTTACTGACTAAAAAAATTAGTGTATGTACAGGTAACTGTTCAGGTAACTGACTAAATAAATTAGTGTATGTACAGGTAACTGACTAAATAAATTAGTGTATGTACAGGTAACTGACTAAATAAATTAGTGTATGTACAGGTAACTGACTGAATAAATTAGTGTATGTACAGTTTACTGACTAAATAAATTAGTGTATGTACAGGTTACTGTTCGAGTAACTGACTAAATTAATTAGTGTATGTACAGGTAACTGTACAGGTAACTGACTAAATAAATTAGTGTATGTACAGGTAACTGTTCAGGTAACTGACTAAATAAATTAGTGTATGTACAGGTAACTGACTAAATAAATTAGTGTATGTACAGGTAACTGACTAATTAAATTAGTGTATGTACAGGTAACTGACTAAATAAATGTGTGTATGTACAGGTAACTGACTAAATAAATTTGTGTATGTACAGGTAACTGACTAAATAAATTAGTGTATGTACAGGTAACTGACTGACTAAATTAGTGTATGTACAGGTAACTGACTAAATAAATTAGTGTATGTACAGGTAACTGACTAAATAAATTAGTGTATGTACAGGTAACTGTTCAGGTAACTGACTAAATAAATTAGTGTATGTACAGGTAACTGACTAAATAAATTAGTGTATGTACAGTTTACTGACTAAATAAATTAGTGTATGTACAGGTAACTGTTCAGGTAACTCACTAAATAAATTAGTGTATGTACAGGTAACTGACTAAATAAATTAGTGTATGTACAGGTAACTGACTAAATAAATTAGTGTATGTACAGGTAACTGACTGAATAAATTAGTGTATGTACAGTTTACTGACTAAATAAATTAGTGTATGTACAGGTTACTGTTCAGGTAACTGACTAAATTAATTAGTGTATGTACAGGTAACTGTACAGGTAACTGACTAAATAAATTAGTGTATGTACAGGTAACTGTTCAGGTAACTGACTAAATAAATTAGTGTATGTACAGGTAACTGACTAAATAAATTAGTGTATGTACAGGTAACTGACTAATTAAATTAGTGTATGTACAGGTAACTGACTAAATAAATTAGTGTATGTACAGGTAACTGACTAAATAAATTTGTGTATGTACAGGTAACTGACTAAATAAATTAGTGTATGTACAGGTAACTGACTGACTAAATTAGTGTATGTACAGGTAACTGACTAAATAAATTAGTGTATGTACAGGTAACTGACTAAATAAATTAGTGTATGTACAGGTAACTGTTCAGGTAACTGACAAAATAAATTAGTGTATGTACAGGTAACTGACTAAATAAATTAGTGTATGTACAGTTAACTGACTAAATAAATTAGTGTATGTACAGGTAACTGTTCAGGTAACTGACTAAATAAATTAGTGTATGTACAGGTAACTGACTAAATAAATTAGTGTATGTACAGGTAACTGACTAAATAAATTAGTGTATGTACAGGTAACTGACTGAATAAATTAGTGTATGTACAGTTTACTGACTAAATAAATTAGTGTATGTACAGGTTACTGTTCAGGTAACTGACTAAATTAATTAGTGTATGTACAGGTAACTGTTCAGGTAACTGACTAAATAAATTAGTGTATGTACAGGTAACTGACTAAATAAATTAGTGTATGTACAGGTAACTGACTAATTAAATTAGTGTATGTACAGGTAACTTTTCAGGTAACTGACTAAATAAATTAGTGTATGTACAGGTAACTGACTAATTAAATTAGTGTATGTACAGGTAACTTTTCAGGTAACTGACTAAATAAATTAGTGTATGTACAGGTAACTGACTTATTAAATTAGTGTATGTACAGGTAACTGTTCAGGTTACTGACTAATTAAATTAGTGTATGTACAGGTAACTGTTCAGGTAACTGACTGAATAAATTAGTGTATTTACAGGTAACTGACTAAATAAATTAGTGTATGTACAGGTAACTGACTGACTAAATTAGTGTATGTACAGGTAACTGACTAAATAAATTAGTGTATGTACAGGTAACTGACTAAATAAATTAGTGTATGTACAGGTAACTGTTCAGGTAACTGACTAAATAAATTAGTGTATGTACAGGTAACTGACTAAATAAATTAGTGTATGTACAGTTTACTGACTAAATAAATTAGTGTATGTACAGGTAACTGTTCAGGTAACTGACTAAATAAATTAGTGTATGTACAGGTAACTGACTAAATAAATTAGTGTATGTACAGGTAACTGACTAAATAAATTAGTGTATGTACAGGTAACTGACTGAATAAATTAGTGTATGTACAGTTTACTGACTAAATAAATTAGTGTATGTACAGGTTACTGTTCGAGTAACTGACTAAATTAATTAGTGTATGTACAGGTAACTGTACAGGTAACTGACTAAATAAATTAGTGTATGTACAGGTAACTGACTAATTAAATTAGTGTATGTACAGGTAACTGACTAAATAAATGTGTGTATGTACAGGTAACTGACTAAATAAATTTGTGTATGTACAGGTAACTGACTAAATAAATTAGTGTATGTACAGGTAACTGACTGACTAAATTAGTGTATGTACAGGTAACTGACTAAATAAATTAGTGTATGTACAGGTAACTGACTAAATAAATTAGTGTATGTACAGGTAACTGTTCAGGTAACTGACTAAATAAATTAGTGTATGTACAGGTAACTGACTAAATAAATTAGTGTATGTACAGTTTACTGACTAAATAAATTAGTGTATGTACAGGTAACTGTTCAGGTAACTCACTAAATAAATTAGTGTATGTACAGGTAACTGACTAAATAAATTAGTGTATGTACAGGTAACTGACTAAATAAATTAGTGTATGTACAGGTAACTGACTGAATAAATTAGTGTATGTACAGTTTACTGACTAAATAAATTAGTGTATGTACAGGTTACTGTTCAGGTAACTGACTAAATTAATTAGTGTATGTACAGGTAACTGTACAGGTAACTGACTAAATAAATTAGTGTATGTACAGGTAACTGTTCAGGTAACTGACTAAATAAATTAGTGTATGTACAGGTAACTGACTAAATAAATTAGTGTATGTACAAGGTAACTGACTAAATAAATTAGTGTATGTACAGGTAACTGACTAAATAAATTTGTGTATGTACAGGTAACTGACTAAATAAATTAGTGTATGTACAGGTAACTGACTGACTAAATTAGTGTATGTACAGGTAACTGACTAAATAAATTAGTGTATGTACAGGTAACTGACTAAATAAATTAGTGTATGTACAGGTAACTGTTCAGGTAACTGACTAAATAAATTAGTGTATGTACAGGTAACTGACTAAATAAATTAGTGTATGTACAGTTAACTGACTAAATAAATTAGTGTATGTACAGGTAACTGTTCAGGTAACTGACTAAATAAATTAGTGTATGTACAGGTAACTGACTAAATAAATTAGTGTATGTACAGGTAACTGACTAAATAAATTAGTGTATGTACAGGTAACTGACTGAATAAATTAGTGTATGTACAGTTTACTGACTAAATAAATTAGTGTATGTACAGGTTACTGTTCAGGTAACTGACTAAATTAATTAGTGTATGTACAGGTAACTGTTCAGGTAACTGACTAAATAAATTAGTGTATGTACAGGTAACTGACTAAATAAATTAGTGTATGTACAGGTAACTGACTAATTAAATTAGTGTATGTACAGGTAACTTTTCAGGTAACTGACTAAATAAATTAGTGTATGTACAGGTAACTGACTAATTAAATTAGTGTATGTACAGGTAACTTTTCAGGTAACTGACTAAATAAATTAGTGTATGTACAGGTAACTGACTTATTAAATTAGTGTATGTACAGGTAACTGTTCAGGTTACTGACTAATTAAATTAGTGTATGTACAGGTAACTGTTCAGGTAACTGACTGAATAAATTAGTGTATTTACAGGTAACTGACTAAATAAATTAGTGTATGTACAGGTAACTGACTGACTAAATTAGTGTATGTACAGGTAACTGACTAAATAAATTAGTGTATGTACAGGTAACTGACTAAATAAATTAGTGTATGTACAGGTAACTGTTCAGGTAACTGACTAAATAAATTAGTGTATGTACAGGTAACTGACTAAATAAATTAGTGTATGTACAGTTAACTGACTAAATAAATTAGTGTATGTACAGGTAACTGTTCAGGTAACTGACTAAATAAATGAGTGTATGTACAGGTAACTGACTAAATAAATTAGTGTATGTACAGGTAACTGACTAAATAAATTAGTGTATGTACAGGTAACTGACTGAATAAATTAGTGTATATACAGTTTACTGACTAAATAAATTAGTGTATGTACAGGTTACTGTTCAGGTAACTGACTAAATTAATTAGTGTATGTACAGGTAACTGTTCAGGTAACTGACTAAATAAATTAGTGTATGTACAGGTAACTGACTAAATAAATTAGTGTATGTACAGGTAACTGACTAATTAAATTAGTGTATGTACAGGTAACTTTTCAGGTAACTGACTAAATAAATTAGTGTATGTACAGGTAACTGACTAATTAAATTAGTGTATGTACAGGTAACTTTTCAGGTAACTGACTAAATAAATTAGTGTATGTACAGGTAACTGACTTATTAAATTAGTGTATGTACAGGTAACTGTTCAGGTTACTGACTAATTAAATTAGTGTATGTACAGGTAACTGTTCAGGTAACTGACTGAATAAATTAGTGTATTTACAGGTAACTGACTAAATAAATTAGTGTATGTACAGGTAACTGACTGACTAAATTAGTGTATGTACAGGTAACTGACTAAATAAATTAGTGTATGTACAGGTAACTGACTAAATAAATTAGTGTATGTACAGGTAACTGTTCAGGTAACTGACTAAATAAATTAGTGTATGTACAGGTAACTGACTAAATAAATTAGTGTATGTACAGTTAACTGACTAAATAAATTAGTGTATGTACAGGTAACTGTTCAGGTAACTGACTAAATAAATGAGTGTATGTACAGGTAACTGACTAAATAAATTAGTGTATGTACAGGTAACTGACTAAATAAATTAGTGTATGTACAGGTAACTGACTGAATAAATTAGTGTATATATACAGTTTACTGACTAAATAAATTAGTGTATGTACAGGTTACTGTTCAGGTAACTGACTAAATTAATTAGTGTATGTACAGGTAACTGTTCAGGTAACTGACTAAATAAATTAGTGTATGTACAGGTAACTGACTAAATAAATTAGTGTATGTACAGGTAACTGACTAATTAAATTAGTGTATGTACAGGTAACTGTTCCGGTAACTGACTAAATAAATTAGTGTATGTACAGGTAACTGACTTATTAAATTAGTGTATGTACAGGTAACTGTTCAGGTTACTGACTAATTAAATTAGTGTATGTACAGGTAACTGTTCAGGTAACTGACTGAATAAATTAGTGTATGTACAGGTAACTGACTGACTAAATTAGTGTATGTACAGGTAACTGACTAAATAAATGAGTGTATGTACAGGTAACTGACTAAATAAATTAGTGTATGTACAGGTAACTGTTCAGGTAACTGACTAAATAAATGAGTGTATGTACAGGTAACTGACTAAATAAATTAGTGTATGTACAGGTAACTGACTAAATAAATTAGTGTATGTACAGGTAACTGTTCAGGTAACTGACTAAATAAATTAGTGTATGTACAGGTAACTGACTAAATAAATTAGTGTATGTACAGGTAACTGACTAAATAAATTAGTGTATGTACAGGTAACTGACTGAATAAATTAGTGTATGTACAGTTTACTGACTAAATAAATTAGTGTATGTACAGGTAACTGACTAATTAAATTAGTGTATGTACAGGTAACAGTTCAGATTACTGACTAATTAAATTAGTGTATGTACAGGTAACTGTTCAGGTAACTGACTGAATAAATTAGTGTATGTACAGGTAACTGACTAAATAAATTAGTGTATGTACAGGTAACTGACTAATTAAATTAGTGTATGTACAGGTAACTGACTAAGTAAATTAGTGTATGTACAGGTAACTGTTCAGGTAACTGACTGAATAAATTAGTGTATGTACAGGTAACTGACTGAATAAATTAGTGTATGTACAGGTAACTGACTAAATAAATGAGTGTATGTACAGGTAATTGACTAAATAAATGAGTGTATGTACAGGTAACTGACTAAATAAATTAGTGTATGTACAGGTAACTGACTAAATAAATTAGTGTATGTACAGTTATCTGTACAGCTAACTGACTAAATAAAAGTGTGTATGTACAGGTAACTGTTCAGGTAACTGACTAAATAAATTAGTGTATGTACAGGTAACTGATAAATAAATTAGTGTATGTACAGGTAACTGTACAGGTAACTGACTAAATAAATTAGTGTATGTACAGGTAACTGTACAGGTAACTGACTAAATAAATTAGTGTATGTACATGTAACTGTTCAGGTAACTGACTAAATAAATTAGTGCATGTACAGGTAACTGACTAATTAAATTAGTGTATGTACAGGTAACTGACTAAATAAATGTGTGTATGTACAGGTAACTGACTAAATAAATTAGTGTATGTACAGGTAACTGACTGACTAAATTAGTGTATGTACAGGTAACTGACTAAATAAATTAGTGTATGTACAGGTAACTGACTCATTAAATTAGTGTATGTACAGGTAACTGTTCAGGTAACTGACTAAATAAATTAGTGTATGTACAGGTAACTGACTAAATAAATTAGTGTATGTACAGGTAACTGACTAATTAAATTAGTGTATGTACAGGTAACTGACTAAATAAATTAGCGTATGTACAGTTAACTGACTAAATAAATTAGTGTATGTACAGGTAACTGTTCAGGTAACTGACTGAATAAATTAGTGTATGTACAGGTAACTGTTCAGGTAACTGACTGAATAAATTACTGTATGTACAGATAACTGACTAAATAAATTAGTGTATGTACAGGTAACTGACTAAATAAATTAGTGTATGTACAGGTAACTGTTCAGGGAACTGACTGAATAAATTAGTGTATGTACAGGTAACTGTACAGGTAAGTGATTAAATACATTAGTGTATGTACAGGTAACTGACTAAATAAATTAGTGTATGTAAAGGTAACTGACTAAATAAATTAGTGTATGTTCCGGTTAACTGACTAAATAAATTAATGTATGTACAGGTAACTGTTCAGGTAACTGACTGAATAAATTAGTGTATGTACAGGTAACTGTACAGGTAACTGACTAAATAAATTAGTGTATGTACAGGTAACTGTACAGGTAACTGACTGAATAAATTAGTGTATGTACAGGTAACTGCACAGGTAACTGACTAATTAAATTAGTGTATGTACAGGTAACTGACTAGGGTATGTAAACATTATATACGGTGGAATTGTTTAAATTGACTAGTGATACATTTATTACATCCAATTTTTAAATATTAAAGTGGATAGAGATTGAGTCAGTATGTTTGCAGCAGCCTCTCTGTGTTAGTGATGGCTGTTTAACAGTCTGATGGCCTTGAGATAGAAGAATAGAAGAAATAGATAGAAGCTGTTTTTCAGTCTCTCGGTTCCAGCTTTGATGCACCTGTACTGACCTCGCCTTCTGGATGATAGCGGGGTGAACAGGCAGTGGCTCGGGTGGTTGATGTCCTTGATGATCTTGTTGGCCTTCCTGTGACATCAGGTGGTGTAGGTGTCCTGGAGGGCAGGTAGTTTGCACCCGGTGATGCGTTTTGCAGACCTCACTACCCTCTGGAGAGCCTTACGGTTATGGGCGGAGCAGTTGCCGTACCAGGTGGTGATACAGCCCGACAGGATGCTCTCGATTGTGCATCTGTAAAAGTTTGTGAGCGTTTTTGGTGACAAGCCAAATTTCTTCAGCCTCCTGAGGTTGAAGAGGCGCTGTTGCGCCTTCTTCACCACACTGTCTGTGTGGGTGGACCATTTCAGTTTGTCCATGATGTGTGCGCCAAGGAACTTATAACTTTCCACCCTCTCCACTACTGTCCCGTCAATGTAGATAGGGGGCTGCTCCCTCTGCTGTTTCCTGAAGTCCACGATCATCTCCTTTGTTTTGTTGACATTGAGTGTGAAGTTATTTTCCTGACACCACCCTCCGAGGGCCCTCACCTCCTTCCTGTAGGCCGTCTCGTCGTTGTTGGTAATCAAGACTACCACTGTAGTATCGTCTGCAAACTTGATGATTGAGTTGGAGGCGTGCATGGCCACACAGTCATTGGTGAACAGGGAGTACAGGAGAGGGCTGAGAACGCACCCTTGTGGGGCCCCAGTGTTGAGGATCAGCGGGGTGGAGATGTTGTTTCCTACCCTCACCACCTGGGGGCGGCCCGTCAGGACGTCCAGGACCCAGTTGCACAGGGCGGGGTTGAGACCCAGGGTCTCGAGCTTAATGACGAGTTTGGAGGGTACTATGGTGTTAAATGCTGAGCTGTAGTCGATGAACAGCATTCTTACATAGGTATTCCTCTTGTCAAAGGTGGGTTAGGGCAGTGTGATTGCGATTGCGTCGTCTGTGGACCTATTGGGTCATGTTACCGGTCGCCTTGCCCTGATTAAAAGCTGTGGTTCGCGCTTTCAGTTTTGCACGAATGCTGCCATCAATCCACGGTTTCTGGTTGGGGAAGGTTTTAATGCAACCGCTGTGTCAGATTTCAAAATAGCTTTTTACGGCGAAAGCACATTGTTCAATATTCTGAGAACAGAGCTCAGCCATCAAAGCAAGCTATACAGTTACCCGCCAAGTTCTGGAGTCAACAAAACTCAGAAATAGTATTATAAATCTTCACTTACCTTTGCTGATCTTCGTCGGAATGCACTCCCAGGCTTCCCACTTCCACAAGAAATGTTAGATAAACTCCATATTTATGTCCAAATACCTCCCTTTTGTTTGCGCGTTCAGATCACTATTCCAAAGGCACAATGCGCGAGCGCAAAACCCTAGACGAAAAGTCAAAGTTCCATTACCGTTTGTAGAAACATGTCAAACGATGTTTACAATCAATCCTTAGGGTTTTTTTAATCATAAATCTTCGATAATATTCCAACCGGACAATAGCGTATTCATTACAGAGGAAAAAGAAGGAACGGCACGCCTGTGTGACTGCGGAGTAAACAACTCATTGGCCTCAGGCAGTCCACTGCTCTTATTCTCTCCCCAGTAACAGTAGAAGCATGAAACAACGTTCTAAGACTGTTGACTTCTAGTGGAAGCCTTAACCTCTCTAGGGTATGTGGGACGAAATCGTCCCACCTACTCAACAGCCAGTGGAATCCCGTGGCGCGTTATTCAAATACCTTAGAAATGCTATTACTTCAATTTCTCAAACATATGACTATTTTACAGCATTTTAAAGACAAGACTCTCGTTAATCTAACCACACTGTCCGATTTCAAAAAGGCTTTACAGCGAAAGCAAAACATTAGATTATGTCAGCAGAGTACCCAGCCAGAAATAATCAGACACCCATTTTTCAAGCTAGCATATAATGTCACAAAAAACAAAACCACAGCTAAATGCAGTACTAACCTTTGATGATCTTCATCAGATGACACGCCTAGGACATTATGTTATACAATACATGCATGTTTTGTTCAATCAAGTTCATATTTATATCAAAAACCAGCTTTTTACATTAGCATGTGACGTTCAGAACTAGCATTCCCACCGAACACTTCCGGTGAATTTACTAAATTACTCACGATAAACGTTGACAAAAAACATAACAATTATTTTAAGAATTATAGATTCAGAACTCCTTTGTGCAATCGAGGTGTCCGATTTTAAAATAGCTTTTCGGTGAAAGCACATTTTGCAATATTCTGAGTAGATAGCCCAGCCATCACGGCTAGCTATTTTGACACCCACCAAGTTTAGCCCTGACCAAACTCCGATTTACTATTAGAAAAGTTTGATTACCTTTGGTGTTCTTCATCAGAATGCACTCCCAGGACTTCTACTTCAATAACAAATGTTGGTTTGGTTCAAAATAATCCATAGTTATATCCAAATAGCGGTGTTTTGTTTGTGCGTTCAAGACACTATCCAAGGGTGACGAAGGTTCACGCGCACGACGCATTTTGTGACAAGAAAATTCTAAATATTCCATTACCGTACTTCGAAGCATGTCAAATGCTGTTTAAAATAAATTTTTATGCAATTTTTCTCGTAAAAAAGCGATAAAATTCCGACCGGGAGTGGTGGTTTTTGTTCACAGACGAAAGAATAAAAACATGGAGTCGACTCGTGCATGAGCCTGAGTCTCATAGTTCTGTGACCGGCCACTATCCAAACGCGCTACTGTTTTTCAGCCAGAGCCTGCAAAGCCACGATTCAGCTTTTTGCCGCCGTCTGAGAGCCCATGGGAGCCGTAGGAAGTGTCACGTAACAGCAGAGATCCCCTGTATTGGATAGAGATAAGAAGGCCAAGAAATGGTCAGACAGGGCACTTCCTGCATGGAATCTTCTCAGGTTTTGGCCTGTTATACTCACAGACACCATTCAAACAGTTTTAGAAACTTGAGTGTTTTCTATCCAAAGCTAATAATTATATGCATATTCTAGTTTCTGGGCAGGAGTAATAATCAGATTAAATCGGGTACGTTTTTTATCCGGCCGTGAAAATACTGCCCCCTAGCCATAACAGGTTAACAAACTCCATCCCTCCTGGTTGATCTTCCATCAATCTTGTTAGGAATTTCACCAGGCGGGCCTGGGGTATTCTCTTTGACCACTGCCTCCATAGCTCACCCAAGGTGGTGCCTTCCTTTTAAAGACCAAGAGCCTGGTCAATCATGACCTCCTCATCTTCATCTTCCATGACCAGCTCAGTGATAACATCTTCTTTTTGGCCCGTCTGGCTCATTATCCAGAACTTCCTCTTCAGATGCTCCCACTTTTCTTAGTGTACTTCCTAATCTCACCAAGCACTCGGCTGCGCTTTCTCCAATTCTCTTTTGCGGGGTAAGCATGTCTTCAAAAATGTAATTTTGCTCATACCAGTTCCCGTTACTGGCCAGTCCTGGGTTATTTTCTCCATTCGGCCCTGAAAAAGAGTGCCACCTACTGGTGGTGGACTCTGATAGAGGGGCTGGTTTAGATATAGGTGCAACTGTCCCGGCAAGAGGACGGAATTTACCGGTAGAAGACAGGGATACAATTCACACTTTATTGCTACACTCAAGACAGGCACACACACACACACACACAGCAAACAGGAAGTGGACTAGGTGGAAGTGTTGTAGTGATAATGATATTAGTTGTCCAGAACAGACAAGAGAGCAGCATTTATTAAATCATGGCATTACATAATGACAATGTAATAGCAATGAGAATGACAACAGTCTACTATAATGGTTAGGTATTAGCATAGGCTAATGTGGTGCACATTAGGACACAATAGTACACCTATGGACATAGCTACTAGCATGAATTAACAGCTAAGCTAACAGTACGGTTTACACAGAGAAGCTAGGAGCAACCAACTAATGTAGCACACAAAATGACAGCATATACAGTACGGCTAGCATAGCATAGGGTAATACACAGGATACAATTAGCGGCTAGCAAGATAAACAACATATACAAAAGAAGCTAGCATGCTACGCTAGCAAGGCACAGCCTGTGGGTAGTAGCACAAAGTATATACAGTGGAGGCTAGAGTTCTAGGCTAGTAGCTCTCAGGCTATAGGTAATAGCATACAGTATATGCAGTACAATAGTGACCAACAAACTAGGCTAGTAGGCCAGGGCTAGTAGGCCATAGGCTAGCAAAGAGAGCTGTGGAACCCCATGCGCAGTACAGATAGCAGTAGGTGGCTAGTGGGGCTAATGGTTAGCGGTAGCATGCTCGAATGCTAAGATGTAAACTGGCCAAAGTAAAGTGGCCATTTTGGATGTGGCTAGAAAGTGACTGGGATGTGATGACATCATAGGCTGGCCATTTTGGTTGAGTGTGTCCAATGACTGGCTGGCAGCCATCTTGACCCATAGTAACTAATGGGAAGAGATTTTACCTAATGACCTGAATAGCTATGAGGGCCAGATAAACAGGAGTAAATAAAATGACTAATACCCAGGCATGAATACCAACATGCTAACATCAATAAAGCATGCAGAAACATGCAGTTATAGTAATATGGAGCTTATAACGTACAGACAGATAAAATATACACATGAACCCTCACAACGTCCTCTTACATGTTCAGTGACGCACTAACACACAGGTAGGACATCCAGGGTGGAGGATTGTCAAGGAAGAAATGTCCAGCTGATTAGTTGGTGTAGAGCCAGGGGTTTACAGAGGCTGTGCTCAACCTAGGCTCCAAAATGCAACTGAAGATTTCAGAGATTGTGTTTGGGGCTTCTCCTGCCCACGGCTAGGCCACTGATTGACTGACCAGGTTACATGACACGGGTTAGGAGAGAGTTGCTACTAGCAACAGAGTTTCCAAGGGCCAGAGGTGTGAATCCAGGAGATAGTAGCCTCTGCTGGGCTGGATAGTTTCTTTTTAAAGTTTGTGCATCTGTGTCCCTGGGCCAGAGAGAGGGTTTTTAATACTGCCTTACTTGTGTAGTCCTGGATTGGTTAGAGCTGTCACAACTATCGCCAAAATTGGTCCCTCTCCTTGTTCGGGCGGTGTTCGGCAGTCGACGTCACCGACCTTCTAGCCATCGCAGATCCACTTTTCATTTTCCATTTGTTTTGTCTTTGTTTTACACACCTGGTTTCAATTCCCCAATTACATGTTCATTATTTAACCCTCAATTACCACCCCATCGACGGGGGATTGTGGGATAAATCTCCTGGTAGACGCAGCACTTCCCAGGAGTCACGTGTATCCCCTGCCACAGGAGGAGACGGCGGCTATGGAAACATGTCTCCGAATCCCTGGGGCAGGGATACATTCGGCCCTCCACTTCACCTGCCTCTTCGAGTTTCTTTTTTGTGAAGAAGGATGGAGGTCTGTGTCTGTGCCTGTGCATTGACTATTGAGGTATCAACCAAATCACTGTGAGGTACAGCTACCAGCTGCCTCTCATAGCCAGTGCGACAGAGTCAATGCACGGGGCGCGCTTCTTCACAAAATTGGATCTCAGGAGCGCTTACAACCTGGTGCGCATCCGGGAGGGGGACGAGTGGAAGAAAGCATTTAGTACCACCTCAGGGCACTATGAATACCTCGTCATGCCGTACGGTTTGATGAATGCTCCATCAGTCTTCCAGGCCTTTGTAGATGACATTTTACGGGACCTGCACATGCAGGGTGTAGATGTGTATATCGACAACATTCTGATATACTCCGCTACACGCGACGAGCATGTGTCCCTGGTGCGCAGGGTGCGACTGTTTGAACATGACCTGTACATCAAGGCTGAGAAATGCCTGTTCTTCCTACAGTCCATCTCCTTCCTAGGGTACCGCATTTCCACCTCAGGGGTGGAGATGGAGAGTGACCGCATTTCAGCCGTGTGTAATTGGCCGACCTGTCACGTCCTGACCAGTTTAGGTATTATTTGTATTGTAGTTTGGTCAGGACGTGGCAGAGGGTATTTGTTTTGGTTGGTTTGGGGTGGTTGGTTGTGTTTAGGGTGTGTGATTTGTTAGTTCTGGGTGTTGGGTATGTTCTAGGTTTTATTTTCTATGTTCTGTTTAGTTTTTCTATGTTTAGGTTTGGGTGTGGACTCTCAATTGGAGGCAGGTGTTTCTATATATAGGTATGTGTTTGGGGTTGTTAATTGTGGGTAGTTGTATTTCGCACTGCTGTTATTATTGTAGCCTGTGAAACTGTCGGTCTGTCGTCCTTTGTTTTCTTGTTTTCCGTGTTCACGTTTATTTAATAAATTATAATGATGAGCACGCAACCAGCTGCGCCTTGGTCCTCTCTCTCCTACGACAGCCGTTACACGACTCCCACCACGGTAAAGGAAGTGCAGCGGTTTCTAGGGTTTGCCAACTACTACCGGAGGTTTATCCAGGGCTTTGGTCAGGTAGCGGCTCCCATTACCTCACTGCTGAAGGGGGGACCGGTGCGACTGCAGTGGTCGGCTGAGGCGGACAGGGCTTTTGGTCACCTGAAGGCTCTGTTTACCTCGGTTCCTGTGTTGGCTCATCCGGATCCCTCTTTGGTGTTCATAGTGGAGGTGGACGTGTCCGAGGCTGGGATAGGAGCCGTGCTCTCTCAGCGCTCGGGTACGCCACCCAAACTCCGCCCCTGTGCTTTCTTTTTGAAGAAGCTCAGCCCGGCGGGGCAAAACTATGAAGTGCTCTCACCACTGGTGTCCCCCAGGGCTCTGTTCTTGGCCCACTCCTATTCTCGCTATACACCAAGTCACTTGGCTCTGTCATATCCTCACATGGTCTCTCATATCATTGCTATGCAGATGACACACAATTAATCTTCTCCTTTCCCCCTTCTGACAACCAGGTGGCGAATCGCATCTCTGCATGTCTGGCAGACATATCAGTGTGGATGACGGATCACCACCTCAAGCTGAACCTCGGCAAGACGGAGCTGCTCTTCCTCCCGGGGAAGGACTGCCCGTTCCATGATCTCGCCATCACGGTTGACAACTCCCTTGTGTCCTCCTCCCAGAGTGCTAAGAGCCTTGGCGTGACCCTGGACAACACCCTGTCGTTCTCCACCAACATCAAGGCGGTGACCCGATCCTGTAGCTTCATGCTCTACAACATTCGCAGAGTACGACCCTGCCTCACACAGGAAGCGGCGCAGGTCCTAATCCAGGCACTTGTCATCTCCCGTCTGGATTATTGCAACTCGCTGTTGGCTGGGCTCCCTGCCTGTGCCATTAAACCCCTACAACTCATCCAGAACGCCGCAGCCCGTCTGGTGTTCAACCTTCCCAAGTTCTCTCACGTCACCCCGCTCCTCCGCTCTCTCCACTGGCTTCCAGTCGAAGCTCGCATCCGCTACAAGACCATGGTGCTTGCCTACGGAGCTGTGAGGGGAACGGCACCTCCGTACCTTCAGGCTCTGATCAGGCCCTACACCCAAACAAGGGCACTCTGTTCATCCACCTCTGGCCTCTGGCCTGCTCGCCTCCCTACCTCTGAGGAAGCACAGTTCCCGCTCAGCCCAGTCAAAACTGTTCGCTGCTCTGGCACCCCAATGGTGGAACAAGCTCCCTCACGACGCCAGGACAGCGGAGTCAATCACCACCTTCCGGAGACACCTGAAACCCCACCTCTTCAAGGAATACCTGGGATAGGATAAAGTAATCC
The DNA here is from genome assembly GCF_965601325.2 of Salmo salar. Taxonomy (NCBI): domain Eukaryota; kingdom Metazoa; phylum Chordata; class Actinopteri; order Salmoniformes; family Salmonidae; genus Salmo; species Salmo salar. The sequence continues at coordinate 49,691,252 of NC_138314.1, read as the reverse complement.
TTCTAACCCCCCCCTTAAAAGATTTAGATGCACTATTGTAAAGTGGTTGTTCCACTGGATATTATAGGTGAATGCACCAATTTGTAAGTCGCTCTGGATAAGAGCGTCTGCTAAATGACTAAAATGTAAATGTAAAATGTAAGTGGGGGACCAGGAGCTGTTGGCTGTTGTCAAGGCTCTGAAGGCGTGGAGACATTGGCTTGAGGGGGCTAAACACCCTTTTCTCATCTGGACTGACCACCGAAATCTGGAGTACATCCGGGCGGCAAGGAGACTGAACCCTCACCAGGCAAGGTGGGCCATGTTCTTTACCCGTTTTGTTTTCACCCTGTCCTACAGACTAGGATCCCAGAACGCTAAGGCAGATGCACTGTCCCGGCTGTATGACACAGAGGAGCGGTCCATGGATCAGACTCCCATACTTCCGGCTTCTTGCCTGGTGGCACCGGTTGTGTGGGAGCTGGATGCGGACATGAGCTCCTCTCCAGTGTCCAGCTGGGCGTCTGTACGTTCCACGACCGTTTGATCTATTGGACCACAACACGTCACCCTTCTCTGGTCATCCAGGCATCGGTCGGACGGTGCGCTGTCTTAGTGGGAAGTACTGGTGGTCCACCTTGGCCAGGGACGTGAGGGTTTATGTCTCCTCCTGCTCGGTGTGCGCCCAGTGCAAGGCCCCTTAACCCTGACCTGTTGCACCCTCGATTACCACTGTGATTATTATTATTATTTGACCCTGCTGGTCACCTATGAACATCTTGGCCATGTTCTGTTATAATCTCCACCCGGCACAGCCAGAAGAGGACTGGCCACCCCTCATAGCCTGGTTCCTCTCTAGGTTTCTTCCTAGATTCTGGCCTTTCTAGGGAGTTTTTCCTTGCCACCGTGCTTCTACACCTGCATTGCTTGCTGTTTGGGGTTTTAGGCTGGGTTTCTGTACAGCACTTTGTGACATCAGCTGATGTAAGAAGGGCTTTATAAATACATTTGATTGATTGGTGAGACAAAACCGCGTCTCGTCAGTGAAGAACACTTTTTGCCCGTCCTGTCTGGTCCAGTGACGGTGGGTTTGTGCCAATAGGTGACGTTGTTGCCGGTGATGTCTGGTGAGGACCTGCCTTACAACAGGCCTACAAGCCCTCAGCCTATTGCGGACAGTCTGAGCACTGATGGAGGGATTGTGCCTTCCTGATGTAACTCAGGCAGTTGTTGTTGCCATCCTGTACCTGTCCCGCCGGTGTGATGTTCAGATGTACCGATCCTGTGCAGGTGTTGTTACACATGGTCTGCCACTGCGAGGACAATCAGCTGTCCGTCCTGTCTCCCTGTAGCGCTGTCTTAGGCGTCTCACAGTACGGACATTGCAATTTATTGCCCTGGCCACATCTGCAGTCCTCATGCCTCCTTGCAGCATGCCTATATTTAGATTTTTTTCAAGTCTGGTGAATCAGGAGAATCTTCTCTTTGTAATTATGTAAGGCTGGGCAGCGAGCTCATTTGTCATCGATCGCTAGACCAGAAATGTAAGTTTGACATAAGCACAGTTAACACCGTCGAAGTGCGGATGTTTACTTTCTACACAAGTAGTTTTTTTCCAGTTTCGTCCGACGAACAGATTGTAGTGGTAAAATAAAAACGGATACATTCTTTTGTGCCATTTAGGCGAAATGGAATTCTAAGCATCCCTCCAGTGAAAACAGGCTCTGCGAACGTTTGATTCCATTCATTTGCTATGGGCTCGCTTAGCCAATGCTCTTATTAAGCCGTTTTTCAGCCTTGGGTGAATTTTGACTCGTTCTATTGTCCTGCCTGCCTATAGATAGCCAGAGTGAATTTACGAAAGAACCCGAATGTCCATTGAGAAAGCACAACGACTATACCATTTAGCTAAGCTAAGAATGACTGGAATAATCAAGTCAATAAACGTTGGGTAGTTAGACAGCCTATAGTTAATATACTGGCAAGTTTGATGTATAACTACTAACGTTAGGTAGCTAGCTAGCATACCGGTCCATACAGCTGTAATGATATGCTATGTGGTTCATTAGGACAGCGTAGCTAGCTAACATACCGGTCCATACTGCTGTAATGATATGCTATGTGGTTCATTAGGACAGCGTAGCTAACATACCGGTCCATACTGCTGTAATGATATGCTATGTGGTTCGTAAGGACAGCATAGCTAACAAATTATCAGCCAACATAACGTGTAAGGTAACTTATTTGAAAAGTCATTACTTTATTACATTGGGTAGGAAGCTACCCCTTGGTCATTAGGGTAAATCTGGTCTGTGATAGGAGGGAGGGCTTTCACACCTAGCTCGGCTAGTAGACTATTCTTTAGTAAAGGTTGAATAATCTATTGTTCAGCTATTAGCCCCCCTCTCCAACTTGCAACACATTGTTGTTGTTCCTTTCCCTCTTCCACGTGTCATCATTCTGCGCCTGAGTGGCTCGCTTGTGGGCGTGCTGGCAGGATATGGCAGCATCATGTTGTTGTTCCTTTCCCTCTTCCACATGTCATCATTCTGCGCCTGAGTGGCTCGCTTGTGGGCGTGCTGGCAGGATATGGCAGCATCATGTTGTTGTTCCTTTCCCTCTTCCACGTGTCATCATTCTGCGCCTGAGTGGCTTGCTTGTGGGAGATATGGCAGCATCTTCGGTTGTGCGTCTAGAATTCTGCATTCAGTAGCACGTTTGTATGAAGGTGTGGTTATTGACAGGCAAATTGTCATATGCTATGGAGATACATTTGTGTCTTTTTGTCGAGAGAAAAACGTTTTTGTTATTTTCAATCAAAAATAATTGTTCTGAAAGCAACTTTTTCCGACACAAAGGCAGTCATAGCGGACACCTACGAAGAAGGACTGTGTGATGACGACATCTCAGGTAAGCAGCACTTTTCTGTCCAACTTTTACATAGCTAGTAGTTAGCGCCTACAATACAGTGTCGTTCATAACATTCTACTATATTACACCTGTTCTCGCCAGAGGAAGCCTAGCATGATTTTTAGCCGTTTACAAAGTTCGTCAATATGCATTTTAAAAGACAGTTTATCATCCAACCATATCCCTAAGTATTTATATGCAGAGAAAATGTGTTTTCTTTGCATTTAAAACAAGTTTCAGCTGTATAAAAGACCCTTGTAATATCTTAAAATCTGTCTCCTATAGTGATAATGCTTGGTCAGCCATTGAAACGAATGAGTACATGACAGTGTCATCAGCATATAAATGAATTTGACACTTTCTTATCTCATCACCGTTATTGTTTATGTAGAAAGTGAACAGTAATGGACCAAGTATAGAACCTTGTGGGACCCCTTTAACCAACTCCAATGGCTCCGACTGGATGCTGTCGACTCTAACAGCCTGACTTCTATCCTTTAGATAGTCATGAAACCAACGACAGGCATCCAATCCCAGTCCTACTGACGACAGCTTACCCAGAAGTATCGCATGGTCTACAGTGTCAAAAGCTTTAGATAAATCTATGAACAAGGCTGCACAGTACTTTCTATTATCTAGGGCATTAGTAATATCATTTACCACACGTACAGTGGCCGTAATAGTACTGTGTTTAGGTCTGAAGCCAGATTGATTACTAGAAAGAGTATTGTTAACAGTTAAAAAAGATTGTAGTTGCCTATTCACCAATGACTCTAGAATTTTAGCCAAACAGGAGAGCTTAGAGATGGGCCGATAATTATCCAATTCACTACTATCACCTCCCCTGAGGAGTGGTAAAACAAAAGCTGTTTTCCAGGATTTAGGAATCTTTTCTAAGACAAATGTTTGATTAAAGATATTCGTCACTGCACCAGCAACAATAGGTGCCGCACACTTGAGTAAATATGGATCCAGATTGTCAGCGCCTAGTGATTTCTTAGAATCTATAGCAGATAGTGCAGATAAGACCTCAGCTTCTGTGACTTTTTGAAAATGAAAAACCGGTTTACTGTTTTCCACATCAGCTGAAGGCCGAGGGGCTGAAACAATATGTCATAATCCGTGTATGTAGGCGGCAGGGAAGTCAGGCGCAGGAGAAACCAGAGTGGTTAAAAAAATGGTGTATTTATTAACAAAACTAACTCCAAAACCAACGTAGAAAAATAATCCGGGTAAAACAATAAACCGTCGCACACGGATACATCAACAACACGTACATAACATAACAAACAATCGCCGACAAGGATATGAGGGGAAACAGAGGGTTAAATACACAACATGTAATTACTGGGATAAGAAACAGGTGTGTAAGGAGACCAGACAAAACCAATGGAAAATGAAAAACTGATCAATGGTGGCTAGAAGACCGGTGACGTCGATCGCCGAGCACCACCCGAACAAGGAGGGGCATCGACTTCAGTAGAAGTCGTGACACAATAGACCGGTCAGGATCATGAGGAACTGAAACAATAGACCGGTCAGGATCATGAGGGACTGAAACAATAGACCGGTCAGGATCATGAGGGACTGAAACAATAGACCGGTCAGGATCATGAGGGGCTGAAACAATAGACCGGTCAGGATCATGAGGGACTGAAACAATAGACCGGTCAGGATCATGAGGGACTGAAACAATAGACCGGTCAGGATCATGAGGGGCTGAAACAATAGACCGGTCAGGATCATGAGGGGCTGAAACAATAGACCGGTCAGGATCATGAGGGGCTGAAACAATAGACCGGTCAGGATCATGAGGGGCTGAAACAATAGACCGGTCAGGATCATGAGGGGCTGAAACAATAGACCGGTCAGGATCATGAGGGGCTGAAACAATAGACCGGTCAGGATCATGAGGGGCTGAAACAATAGACCGGTCAGGATCATGAGGGGCTGAAACAATAGACCGGTCAGGATCATGAGGGGCTGAAACAATAGACCGGTCAGGATCATGAGGGGCTGAAACAATAGACCGGTCAGGATCATGAGGGGCTGAAACAATAGACCGGTCAGGATCATGAGGGGCTGAAACAATAGACCGGTCAGGATCATGAGGGGCTGAAACAATAGACCGGTCAGGATCATGAGGGGCTGAAACAATAGACCGGTCAGGATCATGAGGGGCTGAAACAATAGACTGGTCAGGATCATGAGGGGCTGAAACAATAGACTGGTCAGGATCATGAGGGGCTGAAACAATAGACCGGTCAGGATCATGAGGGGCTGAAACAATAGACCGGTCAGGATCATGAGGGGCTGAAACAATAGACTGGTCAGGATCATGAGGGGCTGAAACAATAGACCGGTCAGGATCATGAGGGGCTGAAACAATAGACCGGTCAGGATCATGAGGAACTGAAACAATAGACTGGTCAGGATCATGAGGGGCTGAAACAATAGACCGGTCAGGATCATGAGGGGCTGAAACAATAGACCGGTCAGGATCATGAGGGGCTGAAACAATAGACCGGTCAGGATCATGAGGGGCTGAAACAATAGACCGGTCAGGATCATGAGGGGCTGAAACAATAGACCGGTCAGGATCATGAGGGACTGAAACAATAGACCGGTCAGGATCATGAGGGGCTGAAACAATAGACCGGTCAGGATCATGAGGGGCTGAAACAATAGACCGGTCAGGATCATGAGGGGCTGAAACAATAGACCGGTCAGGATCATGAGGGGCTGAAACAATAGACCGGTCAGGATCATGAGGGGCTGAAACAATAGACCGGTCAGGATCATGAGGGGCTGAAACAATAGACCGGTCAGGATCATGAGGGGCTGAAACAATAGACCGGTCAGGATCATGAGGGGCTGAAACAATAGACCGGTCAGGATCATGAGGGGCTGAAACAATAGACCGGTCAGGATCATGAGGGGCTGAAACAATAGACTGGTCAGGATCATGAGGGGCTGAAACAATAGACTGGTCAGGATCATGAGGGGCTGAAACAATAGACCGGTCAGGATCATGAGGGGCTGAAACAATAGACTGGTCAGGATCATGAGGGACTGAAACAATAGACCGGTCAGGATCATGAGGGGCTGAAACAATAGACTGGTCAGGATCATGTTGGGCATTTTTTCTTTCAAAAAGAAAACCAGCAGAAATAAAATGCTTATTAAAAACATCACAAATTTCTGTTTGGTCAGTGATGATCCCAGATTAGGATGTAATTTGCTTCGGCAGGGAAGTCAAGGAGTTTCCTCGTTTAAGTGAGTTGACAGTCTTCCAGAATGTAGAGGGATCACCAGCAGACTCTGTCATAGCATCAAGAAAATACCTAGATTTTGCCTTTTTTATTCCTCCGGTCCATTTATTTCTCAATTGTCTAAAAAGCAGCCAATCAGCTGTTTCACCAGTTTTCCTCGCCAAGGCCCATGCTTGATTCTTTTGCAGAAAAAGGATTTTCAAATCACAGGAGAACCAAGGATTAGTTCGATTTTTTTTAACCCTAAGTCGCTTTAACGGGGCGTGTTTATCATCCATGAAGGTAAAAATTTATGAAAAGAAAGGGAACGCTGAAACTGGGTCCATTATGCAGTTTACGGATAAAAGCTCGGAATAATAAAGGTCTTGGATAAAGGCTCTGAGAAGTGTTTCTAGTTTCTCTTTAGAATTATACGGGGGTCAGGGTGTTTTAGCCTAGTGTCTCTGATACATGCAATAGGGCAGTGGTTACTGATGTCATTAGCCAATAACCCACTAGCTATATATTTGAGAGGTGTATTTGTTAAGATAAGGTCTATTAATGTAGATTTTTTGGGGGGGTCTTTTAGATTAGGACGGGTAGGTATAGTTATTAGTTGAGTAAAATTTTGTTCGTTACAAATGTCTGTTAATTTAAACGATGATGGCATCAGCCAGTCCAGATTGAGATCTCCGATAATCAATAATTCAGAGTTCGCATAATTAGACATTAACTCAAACAATTTGCATAGAGCAGATACCAGAGCTGAGGGCGGGCGATAGAGCAGATACCGGAGCTGAGGGCGGGCGATAGAGCAGATACCGGAGCTGAGGGTGGGCGATAGAGCAGATACCGGAGCTGAGGGTGGGCGATAGAGCAGATACCGGAGCTGAGGGTGGGCGATAGAGCAGATACCGGAGCTGAGGGTGGGCGATAGAGCAGATACCGGAGCTGAGGGTGGGCGATAGAACAGATACCGGAGCTGAGGGTGGGCGATAGAGCAGATACCGGAGCTGAGGGTGGGCGATAGAGCAGATACCGGAGCTGAGGGTGGGCGATAGAGCAGATACCGGAGCTGAGGGTGGGCGATAGAGCAGATAAACTCCCACTAGCGTTAATACTGCATTATGACCAAGGACCACATTTAGAACTAAACATTCATACTGTTTAGGAACAGCAGTTGAAATGGACACAGTGACATCTAGGTTGCATTTAACATATATGGCAATACCTCCACCTCTAGCCACTATGTCTGCTCTGTAGACATTATACCCAGCTAACAGATCATCTGAGTCTGGAACAGAGCCAGGATTCAGATATCCACCTCTAGCCACTCTGTCTGCTCTGTAGACATTATACCCAGCTAACAGAACATCTGAGTCTGGAACAGAGCCAGGATTCAGATATCCACCTCTAGCCACTCTGTCTGCTCTGTAGACATTATACCCAGATAACAGAACATCTGAGTCTGGAACAGAGACACAGAGCCAGGATTCAGATATCCACCTCTAGCCACTCTGTCTGCTCTGTAGACATTATACCCAGCTAACAGATCATCTGAGTCTGGAACAGAGCCAGGATTCACATATAATCAGTATGTCAGCATGTGATTGTAAGACCAGTATTTCAATCAAATCTAGCTTTTGGATCAAGCTTCTAGCATTCAAATGAATAATTCCAAGGCCACTATTTCGAGAGCTCATATCAGATGGAGCATTAAAGGTAATATTAGATGAGCGATGCTTCCTCGTGTAGCTACTGTGTCACGATTCCCACCGACGGTGGCGCCCCTCCTGCTCAGGTGGTGCTCGGTGGTCGTCGTCACCGGCCTATTAGCTGCCACCGATTCCCTTTTGCTTTTCCCTTTTTTTAGTTTTGGACACCTGTGGTCAATTAGCCATTAGAGGGGCTATTTAGTTTAGCTGGCCCGCTCCTTGTTGTGCGGGATTGATTATTGTATGTCGACTTCTTGTTCGTGTCGGCTTTGCATTGTCGCTCATTGTGTTTATTCTCCTGTGCTTGGGAACTTTGTTTTTGCTTCAGTGTTATTAAAAACACCACTCCCTGTGTCCGTTGCTTCCTGCGCCTCATTCCTGCAACGCGACTACCAAAGCCCTTACAGAATCCCGCACCCCACTGAAAAGGCATGGAATCAGCGGGAGCAGTGGGCACTCCTCTGCCCTCGATGGAGGAACGCGTGCTCCACCACACGACGGTCCTACACCGCATCGGATCGGCCATGGACCAGATGATGGAGAGGATGGACCGATGGGAGAGAAGTGGTATCCTCTCTCCACCTCCCCCGATACAGCCATCTTCGCCTCCCACGACGTCTGGCTCTGGCGCGCTTCGTTTGGCGCTCCCGAGGGAGTACGATGGGGCGCCGGCTGGGTGCCAGGGGTTTTTGCTCCAGCTTGAGCTGTACCTGGCCACCGTCAGACCTGCTCCCACGGGAGAGGAGAGCGTGAGTGCCCTCGTTTCCTGCCTGACGGGCCGAGCTCTGGAGTGGGCTAATGTGGTCTGGAACGGCCCAGACTCGGCGAGGGACCACTACCCAGAGTTCACCCGCCGCTTCCGGGCCGTGTTCGACCACCCTCCGGAAGGAAGAGTTCAGGACCTTGGCTGCTGGGGCGGGGTGGAACGACAGGGCCCTCATAGACCACTACCGCTGCAGTCTCCGGGCGGACGTCCGCAGGGAGCTGGCCTGTCGGGACACAGCTCTGTCCCTGGACGAGCTGATAGACATGTCCATACGTCTGGACAATTTGCTGGCTGCCCGCGGGTGTTCGGAGAGGGTCCTGCCCGTTCCACCCCCGTGCACCCCCGCCCCTACCCCTATGGAGGTAGGGGGGGCCGTGCCAAGGGGCACCGGAGGAGGTGGCTCCTCCTGCACCAGCTGTGGTCGGAGAGGACACACGGCCGACCGGTGCTGGAGGAGCCAGTCTGGGAGTCGAGAGGGCAGGCAGAACACTTCTCGGTCACCTCAGGTGAGTCAGCACCAGATTCACCCAGAACCCCCTGTTGGTCACGTGTTTTTACCTGTTTTGTTTACAAAATTTTTTCCCTCTTCCCAGCATAGGGCGCTAGTCGATTCAGGCGCAGCTGGGAACTTTATGGAACGTGGACTTGCCATTAAGCTGGGCATTCCGCGGGTGCCGATAGATTCCCCCTTCCCCGTGCACTCCCTAGATAGCCGACCATTAGGGTCAGGGCTAGTCAGGGAGTCTACGGTGCCACTGGACATGGTAACGCAGGGGAATCATAAGGATCGCATTAGTTTTTTCCTTATTGATTCGCCTGCGTTTCCGGTGGTGCTGGGGGTCCCCTGGCTGGCTGGTCACAATCCCCGTATTTCGTGGAAACAGGGGGTTCTCCAGGGGTGGTCAGAGGAGTGTTCAGGGAGGTGTCTAGGAGTTTCCATAGGTGCCACGTTGGTGGAAAGTCCAGACCAGGTGTCCACCGTGCGCATTCCCCCTGAATACGCCGATTTGGCGATCGCTTTTTGTAAAAAGAGGGCGACTAAATTACCACCTCATCGACAGGGGGATTGTGCGATAGATCTCCAGGTTAACGCTGCGCTTCCCAGGAGTCACGTGTACCCCTTGTCACAGGAGGAGATGGCGGCTATGGAGACATATGTCACCGAATCCCTGGGACAGGGGTACATTCGGCCCTCCATCTCAACCGCTTCCTCGAGTTTCTTTTTTGTGAAGAAACAGGAGGGAGGTCTGCGTCTGTGCATTGATTAGAGGTCTAAACGCTATCACGGTGGGGTTTAGTTACCCACTACCTCTCATCGCTACGGCGGTGGAATCATTTCACGGAGCACAGTTCTTCATAAAACTGGATCTCAGGAGCGCGTATAACCTGGTGCGTATCAAGAAGGGAGACGAGTGGAAAACCGCCTTTAGTACCACATCAGGCCATTATGAGTACCTCGTCATGCCGTATGGGTTGAAAAATGCTCCAGCCGTCTTTCAATCCTTTGTTGACGAAATTCTCAGGGACCTGCACGGGCAGGGTGTGATTGTCTTTATCGATGACATTCTGATATATTCCGCCACCCGCTCCGCGCATGTGTCCCTGGTGCGCAAGGTGCTTGGTAGACTGCCGGAGCATGACCTATACGTTAAGGCTGAGAAGTGTGAGTTTTCCAAACGAGCCGTCTCCTTTCTGGGTTATCGCATTTCCACCACGGGGTGGTGATGGAGTGTGACCGCGTTAAGGCCGTGCGTAATTGGCCGACTCCAACCACGGTGAAGGAAGTGCAGCGGTTCTTAGGCTTTGCCAATTAATACCGGAGGTTTATCCGGGGTTTTGGCCAGGTAGCGGCTCCCATTACCTCGCTGCTGAAGGGGGGGCCGGTGCGTTTGCGATGGTCGACGGAGGCGGACGGAGCCTTCAAGAAATTGAAGACGCTGTTCACCGACGCACCCGTGTTGGCGCACCCGGACCCGTCTTTAGCGTTCGTAGTGGAGGTGGACGCATCCGAGGCTGGGGTGGGTGCCGTGCTATTACAGCGCTCGGGTACGCCATCGAAACTCCGCCCCTGCGCTTTCTCTTCGAAGAAGCTCAGTTCGGCGGCGCGTAACTACGATGTGGGGGACAGGGAGTTGCTAGCGGTGGTTAAAGCCCTGAGAGTGTGGCAGCACTGGCTTGAGGGGGCAAAGCACCCCTTTCTCATCTGGACCGACCACTGAAACCTGGAGTACATCCGGGCAGCGAGGAGACTGAATCCACGTCAGGCAAGGTGGAACATGTTCTTCTCCCGGTTTAGGTTTACCATCTCCTATAGACCGGGTTCCCTGAATACTAAAGCCGACGCGCTGTCCCGTCTCTATGACACGGAGGACCGGCCCATCGATCCAACTCCCATCATTCCAGCGTCTAGGCTGGTGGCACCGGTGGTGTGGGAGGTGGACGCGGACATCAAGCGGGCATTAATGTTGGAACCTGCGTCTGCGCAGGTGCCCGTGGGGCGCATGTATGTGCCGCTCGGTGTTTGTGATCGTTTGATTCGGTGGGCGCACACGCTACCTACAGCGGGTCATCCTGGTGTGGCGAGGACAGTGCGGAGTCTAAGGGGGAAGTACTGGTGGCCCACCTTGGCTAAGGACGTGAGGTCCTATGTCTCTTCCTGTTCGGTGTGTGCCCAGAGTAAGGCTCCTAGGCATCTACTGAGAGGGAAGTTACAGCCCCTCCCCGTTCCACAACGACCATGGTCGCACCTGTCCATCGACTTCTTCTTGATAGATCTTCCCCCCTCTCAGGGGAACACTGCGATTCTGGTGGTTGTGGATCGGTTCTCTAAGTCCTGCCGTCTCCTCCCATTGCCCGGTCTCCCTATGGCCCTGCAGACTGCGGAGGCCCTATTTACCCACGTCTTCCGGCACTACGGGGTGCCGGAGGACATTGTCTCTGATCGAGGTTCCCAGTTCACATCCAGGGTCTGGAGAGCGTTTATGGAGCGGCTGGGGGTCTCGGTCAGTTTGACCTCCGGTTATCACCCTGAGAGCAATGGGCAGGCGGAGAGGGTGAACCAGGAAGTGGGCAGGTTCCTGAGGTCGTATTGCCAGGACCGGCCAGGGGAGTGGGCGAGGTATATTCCCTGGGCTGAATTAGCCCAGAACTCACTTCGCCACTCCTCTACTAACATGTCACCCTTTCAGTGTGTGTTAGGTTACCAGCCGGTCTTGGCACCATGGCACCGGAGCCAGACCGAGGCTCCTGCGGTGGAGGACTGGGTCCAGCACTCCAAGGAGACCTGGAGAGCCGTCCAGGACTCACTAAAGGAGGCCAGTGCGCGGCAGAAGAGGAGTGCTGACCGCCACCGCAGTGAGGCGCCCGTGTTCGCACCGGGAGACAGGGTCTGGCTCTCGACCCGGAACCTGCCCCTCCGCGTGCCCTGCCGGAAGCTGGGGCCGCAGTGTGTGGGGCCCTTTAAAGTCCTGAGGAGGATAAACGAGGTGTGTTATCGGTTGCAACTCCCTTCCTATTACCGTATTAACCCCTCGTTTCATGTGTCTCTCCTCAGGCCAGTAGTAGCTGGTCCCCTTCAAGAAGATGAGGTGCCGGAGGTCCCTCTGGACATCGGGGGGTCCCCGGCGTACAGCATACGGGCCATTCTGGACTTGAGACGCCGGGCGAGGGGCCTGCAGTACCTCGTGGACTGGGAGGGGTACGGCCCGGAGGAGAGGTGCTGGGTGCCGGCGGAGGACGTCTTGGACCCATTTATGTTGAGGGATTTCCACCACCTCCGTCCGGATCGCCCTGCGCCTCGCCCTCCGGGTCGACCTCGAAGCCGGTGTCGGCACGCTGCGGGAGCCGTGCGTCAGGAGGGGGGTACTGTCACGATTCCCACCGACGGTGGCGCCCCTCCTGCTCAGGTGGCGCTCGGCGGTCGTCGTCACCGGCCTACTAGCTGCCACCGATTCCCTTTTGCTTTTCCCTTTTTTGTGGTTTTGGACACCTGTGGTCAATTAGCCATTAGAGGGGCTATTTAGTTTAGCTGGCCCGCTTCTTGTTGTGCGGGATTGATTATTGTATGTCGACTTCTTGTTCGTGTCGGCTTTGCAATGTCGCTCATTGTGTTTATTCCCCTGTGCTTGGGAACTTTGTTTTTGCTTCAGTGTTATTAAAAACACCACTCCCTGTGTTCGTTGCTTCCTGCGCCTCATTCCTGCAACGCGACTACCAAAGCCCTTACATACTGACAGGCCTGAGTTGGACGGAGACGAGATTACTTCTAACAATACCCCTCTGCCTGTACGAGGAAGTGGCAACACGGGTACCTTGACAGTAGTGTAACAATAAAATAAAGTCCATCAAAAGTTTCATCCATGTTAGCAGAACCTGTAGAGAAATTTAAAGCTGTGGGGGGAGCAGTGAGTATAGTCTGATGGGGAAATCAACCAATCCCGAGTATCAACCCCCATGGCTATATATTGTCAGTTCTGACATGCCCTGTATGAGGCTATAGTGAGAACCAGGTTTGAGGAGAGAAGGCTTGTACCATACCTGTTCAGATGCAATCCATCCCGGAGAAATACATTTGGTCGATGAAGTAAAGCAGGAAAATTGTCCACATATATTGTATGCTTATTGAACAACAATAACCTTTAAGCCAGATGTGTAGCTGGCGTATACGACTGAAATGATTATCCGTAGAGCGTAGAGACGGGAATGGACCTGAAATAATGCATTGTTTAACCTGATTTAAGTACAGTATGAATCAGTGATTTAAAGTCCTTTTTTAAGTTGCTCAGATTCCTGTAGTTTAATATCGTTTGATCCTACATGGACAGTGATAGCTAAAGCAGTCGGGTGTTTACTAATAAATAGCAGGATCATACAGTCAAAGTCCTGGATCCGGGCGCACCCGGGAAACAGATGGTCTCTGCTTTCCTAATAGAAACATTTTTGGATCATAGATGAGCCCACAATAAGGACAGTGGGACTACTGCTTGGTAAACATTTTTTAAAGTTGCGTCTCTCTTGAGTTATCTTCCTCCTAGAAAGTTGTTTGGGGCTATAGAGCTGTTTCGTTGTAAATTGTTTAGATGGGTTCACTTGCTTCCGGGCAAAGTTGTTTGTTCCTTTGGGGCCAGCGGCAGAAATCGCCGACTCTTCCAATACCCGGTATCTGTTTCCCAGGCATCAATTTGCTTTGGCGTTTTCCTGCCAAGGTTTTTTGGTTTCCGTTCAGTAATCCATGGCTCCTGAGGTAGAGCAGAGGGAGTGGAGCAGACCGGGTGCTCGAGCACAGCTCCTGGTAATGGCCAAGGCTCTTCCTGCGGGACCAAAGCACATCTCACAGCCTCCTCCGAGGCCGCGGTGACAAGCCAAGGGCAAGTGGCTTCGTTCACCACATTTTCGGCGGACTCAAGCAAAAAGTCAATCAGCTGTTCATCTTCTTTAATCTGATTAATCCAATTAAGCGATTTTTCTGGGTCAGTTGTTGACAATTGACATATGCAGGGGTGAGTTTGGTCATTATTCTGAGTTGTTAGCTAGCAACGCTAACTAGCTTTGGTGTGGGGGTAGGCCCAAAGTCGAGCTAACACGCTAGCAAGCGTTATGACGCTACCGCGAATCCAATGCGATTTTCTTTGCAGATAGTCTGTTTGTAACTCCACTCACTACTTGTTATAGCTAATACTTATGAAAATGTTGAGATTTTTGGTTCCAATCGCCGTGTCTTTGTGAGATGCAGAGTAGGTGACTATACATCTAACTATAGACCATTAGCATGTAGGGATGAGCACATAGATCTCATAGAGATTAGTCTGGGTATCTACCAGCTTTTTACATTAGCATGTGATGTTCAGAACTAGCATACCCACCGCAAACTTCCGGTGAATTTACTAAATTACTCACGATTAACGTTCACAAAATACATAACAATTATTTTAAGAATTATAGATACAGAACTCCTTTATGCAATCGCGGTGTCAGATTTTAAAATAGCTTTTCGGCGAAAGCACATTTTGCAATATTCTGAGTACATAGCCCGGCCATCATGGCTAGCTAATTTGACACCCACCAAGTTTGGCCCTCACCAAACTCAGATTTACCATAAGAAAAATTGGATTACTTTTGCTGTTCTTCGTCAGAATGCACTCCCAGGACTTCTACTTCAACAACAAATGTTGTTTTGGTTCCAAATAATCCATAGTTATATCCAAATAGCTCCGTTTTGTTCGTGCGTTCAGGTCAGTATCCGAAGGGTGACGCGCGAGCGCATTTCGTGACAAAAAAATGCAAAATATTCCATTACCGTAATTCGAAGCATGTCAAACGCTGTTTAAAATCAATTTTTATGCTATTTTTCTAAAATAGCGATAATATTCCAACCAGGCGACGTTGTATTCATTCAAAGGATGCAAGAAAAAAATTGAGAATTCACATGAACGCGCATCTCCACTGTTCTCAGCCTGACCACTCACAAAATCTCCTGCTGTTTTTTGCCCAGAGACTGGAGAGACGTCATTCCACTTTCTGGCACCTTCTGAGAGCCAATGGAAGCCTTAGAAAATGTCACGTTACAGCAGAGATGCTGTATTTTCGATAGAGATGCCACAGAAGGAGAACAAATTGTCAAACAGGGCACTTCCTGTATGGAATCTTCTCAGGTTTTGGCCTGCCATATCAAATCAAAATCAAATCAAATTTATTTTTATATAGCCCTTCGTACATCAGCTGATATTCTCAAAGTGCTGTACAGAAACCCAGCCTAAAACCCCAAACAGCAAGCAAAGCATGTGAAAGAAGCACGGTGGCTAGGAAAAACTCCCTAGGAAAAACTCCCTAGAAAGGCCAAAAACCTAGGAAGAAACCTAGAGAGGAACCAGGCTATGAGGGGTGGCCAGTCCTCCTCTGGCTGTGCAGGGTGGATATTAAAACAGAACATGGTCAAAATGTTAAAATGTTAAAATGTTCATAAATGACCAGCATGGTCAAATAATAATAATCATAGTAGTTGTCGAGGGTGCAACAAGCACGTCCGGTGAACAGGTCAGGGTTCCATAGCCGCAGGCAGAACAGTTGAAACTGGAGCAGCAGCACGGCCAGGTGGACTGGGGACAGCAAGGAGTCATCATACCAGGTAGTCCTGAGGCATGGTCCTAGGGCTCAGGTCCTCCGAGAGAAAGACAGAAAGAGAGAAAGAGAGAATTAGAGAGAGCATATTTAAATACACACAGGACACCGGATAAGACAAGAGAAATACTCCAGATGTAACAGACTGACCCTAGCCCCCCGACACATAAACTACTGCAGCATAAATACTGGAGGCTGAGACAGGAGGGATCAGAAGACACTGTGGCCCCATCCGATGATACCCCCGGACAGGGCCAAACAGGCAGGATATAACCCC
The DNA here is from genome assembly GCF_965601325.2 of Salmo salar. NCBI lineage: Eukaryota > Metazoa > Chordata > Actinopteri > Salmoniformes > Salmonidae > Salmo > Salmo salar. The sequence goes on along the minus strand of NC_138314.1, from coordinate 49,675,238 downwards.
ACCCACTTTGCCAAAGCACAGCCCCCACACCACTAGAGGGATGTCTCCAACCACCAACTTACCGTCCTAAGACAAGGCCGAGTATAGCCCACAACGATCTCCGCCATGGCACAACCCAAGGGGGGGGGGGGGCGCCAACCCAGACAGGAAGACCACGTCAGTGACTCAACCCACTCAAGTGACGCACCCCTCCCATGGACGGCATGGAAGAACACCAGTAGGCCAGTGACTCAGCCTCTGTAAAAGGGTTAGAGGCAGAGAATCCCAGTGGAAAGAGGGGAACCGGCAAGGCAGAGACAGCAAGGGCGGTTCGTTGCTCCAGCCTTTCCGTTCACCTTCACACTCCTGGGCCAGACTATACTTAATCATAGGACCTACTGAAGAGATAAGTCTTCAGTAAAGACTTAAAGGTTGAGACTGAGTCTGCGTCTCTCACATTGGTAGGCAGACCATTCCATAAAAATGGAGCTCTATAGGAGAAAGCCCTACCTCCAGCCGTTTGCTTAGAAATTCTAGGGACAATTAGGAGGCCTGCGTCTTGTGACCGTAGCGTACGTGTAGGTATGTACGGCAGGACCAAATCGGAAAGATAGGTAGGAGCAAGCCCATGTAATGCTTTGTAGGTTAGCAGTAAAACCTTGAAATCAGCCCTTGCCTTAACAGGAAGCCAGTGTAGGCAGGCTAACACTGGAGTAATATGATCAAATTTTTTGGTTCTAGTCAGGATTCTAGCAGCCGTATTTAGCACTAACTGAAGTTTATTTAGTGCTTTATCCGGGTAGCCGGAAAGTAGAGCATTGCAGTAGTCCAACCTAGAAGTAACAAAAGCATGGATTAATTTTTCTGCGTCATTTTTGGACAGAAAATTTCTGATTTTTGCAATGTTACGTAGATGGAAAAAAGCTGTCCTTGAAACAGTCTTGATATGTTCTTCAAAAGAGAGATCAGGGTCCAGAGTAACGCCGAGGTCCTTCACAGTTTTATTTGAGACGACTGTACAACCATCCAGATTAATTGTCAGATTCAACAGAAGATCTCTTTGTTTCTTGGGACCTAGAACAAGCATCTCTGTTTTGTCCGAGTTTAAAAGTAGAAAGTTTGCAGCCATCCACTTCTTTATGTCTGAAACACAGGCTTCTAGCGAGAACAATTTTGGGGCTTCACCATGTTTCATTGAAATGTACAGCTGTGTGTCGTCTGCATAGCAGTGAAATTTAACATTATGTTTTCGAATGACATCCCCAAGAGGTAAAATATATAGTGAAAACAATAGTGGTCCTAAAACGGAACCTTGAGGAACACCGAAATTTACAATTGATTTGTCAGAGGACAAACCATTCACAGAGACAAACTGATATCTTTCCGACAGATAAGATCTAAACCAGGCCAGAACTTGTCCATGTAGACCAATTTGGGTTTCCAATCTCTCCAAAAGAATGTGGTGATCGATGGTATCAAAAGCGGCACTAAGATCTAGGAGCACGAGGACAGATGCAGAGCCTCGGTCTGACGTCATTAAAAGGTCATTTACCACCTTCACAAGTGCAGTCTCAGTGCTATGATGGGGTCTAAAACCAGACTGAAGCGTTTCGTATACATTGTTTGTCTTCAGGAAGGCAGTCAGTTGCTGTGCAACAGCTTTTTCTAAAATTTTGGAGAGGAATGGAAGATTCGATATAGGCCGATAGTTTTTTATAATTTCTGGATCAAGATTCGGCTTTTTCAAGAGAGGCTTTATTACTGCCACTTTTAGTGAGCTTGGTACACATCCGGTGGATAAAGAGCCGTTTATTATGTTCAACATAGGAGGGCCAAGCACAGGAAGCAGCTCTTTCAGTAGTTTAGTTGGAATAGGGTCCAGTATGCAGCTTGAGGGTTTGGAGGCCATGATTATTTTCATCATTGCGTCAAGAGATATAGTACTAAAACACTTTAGTATCTCCCTTGATCCTAGGTCCTGGCAGAGTTGTGCAGACTCAGGACAATGGAGCTTTGGAGGAATACCCAGATTTAAAGAGGAGTCTGTAATTTGCTTTCTAATGATCATGATCTTTTCCTCAAAGAAGTTCATAAATTTATTACTGCTGAAGTGAAAGCCATCCTCCATTTGCGAAGGCTGCTTTTTAGTTAGCTTTGCGACAGTATCAAAAAGAAATTTCGGATTGTTCTTATTTTCCTCAATTAAGTTGGAAAAATAGGATGATCGAGCAGCAGTAAGGGCTCTTCGATACTGCACGGTACTGTCTTTCCAAGCTAGTCGGAAGACTTCCAGTTTGGTGTGGCGCCATTTCCGTTCCAATTTTCTGGAAGCTTGCTTCAGAGCTTGTGTATTTTCTGTATACCAGGGAGCTAGTTTCTTATGACAGATGTTTTTAGTTTTTAGGGGTGCAACTGCATCTAGGGTATTGCGCAAGGTTAAATTGAGTTCCTCGGTTAGGTGGTTAACTGATTTTTGTCCTCTGACGTCCTTGGGTAGGCAGAGGCAGTCTGGAAGGGCATCAAGGAATCTTTGGGTTGTCTGAGAATTTATAGCACGACTTTTAATGCTCCTTGGTTGGGGTCTGAGCAGATTATTTGTTGCAATTGCAAACGTAATAAAATGGTGGTCCGATAGTCCAGGATTATGAGGAAAAACATTTAGATCCACAACATTTATTCCATGGGACAAAACTAGGTCCAGAGTATGACTGTGGCAGTGAGTAGGTCCAGAGACATGTTGGACAAAACCCACTGAGTCGATGATGGCTCCGAAAGCCTTTTGGAGTGGGTCTGTGGACTTTTCCATGTGAATGTTAAAGTCACCAAAAATTAGAATATTATCTGCTATGACTACAAGATCCGATAGGAATTCAGGGAACTCAGTGAGGAACACTGCATATGGCCCAGGAGGCCTATAAACAGTAGCTATAAAAAGTGAGTGAGTAGGCTGCATAGATTTCATGACTAGAAGCTCAAAAGACGAAAACGTCATTGTTGTTTTTTTTTTTGTAAATTGAAATTTGCTATCGTAAATGTTAGCAACACCTCCGCCTTTGCCGGATGCACGGGGGGTATGGTCACTAATGTAACCTGGGGGTGAGGCCTCATTTAACACAGTAAATTCATCAGGCTTAAGCCATGTTTCAGTCAGGCCAATCACATCAAGATTATTATCAGTGATTAGTTCATTGACTATAACTGCCTTGGAAGTGAGGGATCTAACATTAAGTAACCCAATTTTGAGATGTGAGGTATCACAATCTCTTTCAATAATGGCAGGAATGGAGGAGGTCTTTATACTAGTGAGATTGCTAAAGCGAATACCGCCATTTTTAATTTTGCCCAACCTAGATCGAGGCACAGACACGGTCTCAATGGGGGAAGCTGAGCTGACTACACTGACTGTGCTAGTGGCAGACTCCACTAAGCTGGCAGGCTGGCTAACAGCCTGCTGCCTGGCCTGCACCCTATTTCATTGTGGAGCTAGAGGAGTTAGAGCCCTGTCTATGTTCGTAGATAAGATGAGAGCACCCCTCCAGCTAGGATGGAGTCCGTCACTCCTCAACAGGCCAGGCTTGGTCCTGTTTGTGGGTGAGTCCCAGAAAGAGGGCCAATTATCTACAAATTCTATCTTTTGGGAGGGGCAGAAAACAGTTTTCAACCAGCGATTGAGTTGTGAGACTCTGCTGTAGAGCTCATCACTCCCCCTAACTGGGAGGGGGCCAGAGACAATTAATCGATGCCGACACATCTTTCTAGCTGATTTACACGCTGAAGCTATGTTGCGCTTGGTGACCTCTGACTGTTTCATCCTAACATCGTTGGTGCCGACGTGGATAACAATATCTCTATACTCTCTACACTCGCCAGTTTTAGCTTTAGCCAGCACCGTCTTTAGATTAGCCTTAACGTCGGTAGCCCTGCCCCCTGGTAAACAGTGTATGATCGCTGGATGATTAGTTTTAAGTCTAATACTGCGGGTAATGGAGTCGCCAATGACTAGGGTTTTCAATTTGTCAGAGCTAATGGTGGGAGCCGTCGGCGTCTCAGACCCCACAACGGGAGGAGTAGAGACCAGAGAAGTCTCGGCCTCCGACTCCGACTCGCTTAATGGGGAGAACCGGTTGAAAGTTTCTGTCGGCTGAATAAGCGACACCGGTTGAGCATTCCTACAGCGTTTCCCTCCAGAAGCCATGAGAAAGATGTCCGGCTGCGGGGACCGTGCGAGGGGGTTTATACTAACGTTACTATCTGTACTTACTGGTGGCACAGACGCTGTTTCATCCTTTCCTACACTGAAATTACCCTTGCCTAACGATCGCGTCTGAAGCTGGGCTTGCAGCACAGCTATCCTTGCCGTAAGGCGATCGTTCTCCTGTATATTATAAGTACAACGACTGCAATTAGAAGGCATCATGTTAATGTTACTTAGCTTCGGCTGTTTGAAGTCCTGACGAACCATGTCCAGATAAAACCTCCGGGGATGAATGAAAAAAGTTGAGTGAGGAAAAAAGTTGAGTGAGGGAAAAAGTAAAAATATACGGTAATGAAAAAGTAAAAAACCGTCAGGTACCAAAGTAAGATCGGCAACAAAAACGCACAGCAGCGTAAACAAGTCTGCAAGTTGTGACCGGAAACTCACAGACACCATTCAAACAGTTTTAGAAACTTTAGAGTGTTTTCTATCCAAATCTACTAATTATATGCATATTCTCATTTCTGGGCAAGAGTATTAACCAGTTTAAATCAGGTACGTTTTTTATCCGGCAGTGCAAATACTGCCCCCTAGCCCCAACAGGTTTTAAAGAGATGCTTTACATTGAAATACAGACAGAGATGTAGTTAGTCCCAGAGTTAATGATCCCAGGTCAGTTTATATTATACAGGAAGTATTATTAAAGAGATGCTTTACATTGAAATACAGATAGAGATGTAGTTAGTCCCAGAGTTAATGATCCCAGGTCAGTTTTGCATTTCACCTCCTGATGATTATGATGACTGACCGTGTTAGAATAATAAAAAACAAGGCTTAATCATGCTCTCTCTCTATCCATCTGTCTCTCGTCTGCAGATATGTTTTGATGTGAGAGAGGAAGCCAGTCTCATCATCGCCACCTCAACCGCTCTTAAGATAACCTTCGGTCCAACTGGGGGCTCAAGGCTGGTTTGAAGACACCGCTAGTGTAGGGCCATGCTACTCCCTCTCTCTCTCTGTCTCTCAATTCAATTCAATTTTCTTTATTGGCATGATGTAACAATGTACATATTGCCAAAGCTTACTTTGGATGTTTACAATATTAATATAATAAGAATCTAAATGATCAACGGGACAACAGTAACAACAGTAACCAAGGGTCAAAATAACCATACATTCAACAATAACAATAAGCATACTGTAAGCATACTGTAACGGCGGTCGTCTGGAATGGAACAAGGCGCAGCGGGTTGAGTGCTCATAATTAACTTTAATGAAAACACTTACACAAACAAAACAAAACGATGGACGACGAATACAGTCTTGAAGGCAAACGACAGCAATTCAAGAGACAACCTCCCACAATTTACAAACACACCCTAATATATAGGACTCTCAATCAAAGGCAACTAGACAACACCTGCCTTCAATTGAGAGTCCACACCCCAATAAACTAAACATAGAAACAGACTAACTAGAAAGAACATAGAAATAGACTAACATAGAGACATAGAGCAAAAAAATACATAAATCAACTACCCTCTACATAATACACACACCCCGAACCACATAAACCAAATACCCTCTGCCACGTCCTGACCAGCCTACACTAACAAAATAACCCTCATGCTGGTCAGAACGTGACACATACACTAGAGGAACCTTGAATAAGGGTTTCAAATTTGGGGAAATGACACTCTCTAATTGTTTTATATTTTTTGACATTTTGTCAGGAAATGCAGCTCCGTCTCAGGTTCTGCTGTGGTGCAGTGGTTGCACAGCCTTTCCTCTACAGGGAGCCAGGTTTTCCTGTGTCTACCCTTCTCAATGGCAAGGCTGTGCTCACTGAGCCTGTACTTTGTCAAGGTTTTTCTAAGGTTTTGATCAGTAACCATGGTCAAATATTTAGCCAGGGTGTACTGTCGATTTAGGGCCAGATAGCACTGCATTTTGCTTTGTGTTTGTGTTTCCCAAAACATAATGTAGTTTTGTTTTGACTGTGTTGTAATTTGGTTTATTCTGATATATTGGATGTTCTGGTCCTGAGGCTTCAGTGTGTTAGTAGAACAGGTTAGTGAACTCAGCCCCAGGACCAGCTGGATGAGAGGACCAGCTGGATGAGGGGACGAGCTGGATAAGGGGACCAGCTGGATGAGGGGACCAGCTGGATAAGTGGACCAGCTGGATGAGGGGACGAGCTGGATGAGGGGACCAGCTGGATGAGGGGACCAGCTGGATAAGTGGACCAGCTGGATGAGGGGACGAGCTGGATGAGGGGACTCTTTTCTTTGTTCAGCTCTTGGCATTGCAGGGGTACGGGCCTTGTAATCACTGCAAATCAGATTGTCTCAGGGTTCACACACCAAATAATCTCGTAACATCCCATCTGGGTTCACACACACACCAAATAACCTCGTAACAGCCCATCTGGGTTCACACACACACCAAATAACCTCGTAACAGCCCATCTGGGTTCACACACACACCAAATAACCTCGTAACAGCCCATCTGGGTTCACACACACACACCAAATAACCTCGTAACATCCCATCTGGGTTCACACACACACCAAATAACCTCGTAACAGCCCATCTGGGTTCACACACACACACCAAATAACCTCGTAACATCCCATCTGGGTTCACACACACACCAAATAACCTCGTAACAGCCCATCTGGGTTCACACACACACCAAATAACCTCGTAACAGCTCATCTGGGTTCACACACACACCAAATAACCTCGTAACAGCTCATCTGGGTTGTCTATCATCTCCCACTGACTACTGCACTCTGCTGTTGTTTCCTGTGTTAGCCTGCTGAGCTAAAGCCTGGGACTAGGCATGCAAACCCTCGGGTCTCAGACAAACATCGGAGTCTGCGTTGAGTGAAAGCACGGAGGAGGAAAACTAAGCTTCGGACTTGAAAGATAATGTTGTTCGAGGTGTATGTGTGCGTACTGGCCTTGTGAGAGATGTGTGCCTTTTTTAATAATAATAAAATACATTTGAGATGGGATCCAGGCGTTGGGGATGAAGATGAGATGAAATTTGAAATATGTAGTGATGCAGTCTGGGTGAAACGGAGTGTGTGGGGGCATGAGGTGATGTGTGTGTGGCTGGCTGGCTGAGATTAGGAGATATGTGTAAAGGTGTCGATAGCTGAGATTAGGAGACATGTTAACACACAAATGTAATCAAAATGTATTTGTCACCTGCTTCATTAACAACAGGTGTAGACGGACAGTGAAATGCTTCATGAACAACAGGTGTAGACGGACAGTGAAATGCTTCATGAACAACAGGTGTAGACGGACAGTGAAATGCTTCATTAACAACAGGTGTAGACGAACAGTGAAATGCTTCATGAACAACAGGTGTAGACGGACAGTGAAATGCTTCATTAACAACAGGTGTAGACTAACAGTGAAATGCTTCATGAACAACAGGTGTAGACGAACAGTGAAATGCTTCATGAACAACAGGTGTAGACGAACAGTGAAATGATTCATTAACAACAGGTGTAGACGGACAGTGAAATGCTTCATGAACAACAGGTGTAGACGGACAGTGAAATGCTTCATGAACAACAGGTGTAGACGGACAGTGAAATGATTCATGAACAACAGGTGTAGACGGACAGTGAAATGCTTCATGAACAACAGGTGTAGACGGACAGTGAAATGATTCATGAACAACAGGTGTAGACGAACAGTGAAATGCTTCATGAACAACAGGTGTAGACGAACAGTGAAATGCTTCATGAACAACAGGTGTAGACTAACAGTGAAATGCTTCATGAACAACAGGTGTAGATGGACAGTGAAATGCTTCATTAACAACAAGTGTAGACTAACAGTGAAATGCTTCATTAACAACAGGTGTAGACTAACAGTGAAATGCTTCATGAACAACAGGTGTAGACGGACAGTGAAATGCTTCATTAACAACAGGTGTAGACGGACAGTGAAATGCTTCATTAACAACAGGTGTAGACGAACAGTGAAATGCTTCATGAACAACAGGTGTAGACGGACAGTGAAATGCTTCATTAACAACAAGTGTAGACTAACAGTGAAATGCTTACTTACAGGCCCTTCCCAACAATGTAGAGAGAAATATTGGTTTTTTAAATAATAGAAAATGTAAACATTACAACCCCCTTCCCACCCTACTGTCCTAATCCCTCCTAGAAAGCTCATCTCCATCCTCAATCTCCCTGACATCACACAACAAACCAAATTCCTCCATTGAACCTGCCGGGAACTGGTGGAGGGAGACAACGTGGAGAAGCTGTGTGTCTCTCTGTGTGTGTCTCTGTGTGTCTCGCTCTCTGTGTGTCTCTCTGTGTGTGTCTCTGTGTGTCTCGCTCTCTGTGTGTCTCTCTGTGTGTGTGTCTCTGTGTGCGTGTGTGTGTGTGTGTGTGTTTGTGTGTGTGTGTGTCTCGCGCTCTGTGTGTCTCACTCTCTGTGTGTCTCTGTGTGTTTCTCTCTCTGTGTGTCTCTGTGTGTCTCGCTCTCTGTGTGTCTCTGTGTGTCTCGCTCTCTGTGTGTCTCTGTGTGTCTCGCTCTCTGTGTGTGTGTCTCTGTGTGTGTGTGTGTGTGTCTCACGCTCTGTGTGTGTGTGTGTGTCTCTCTGTGTGTGTGTGTGTGTCTCTGTGTGTGTGTGTGTCTCGCTCTCTGTGTGTGTGTCTCTGTGTGTGTGTGTGTGTCTCACGCTCTGTGTGTGTGTGTGTGTGTGTGTGTGTCTCTCTGTGTGTGTGTCTCTGTGTGCGTGTGTGTCTCTGTGTGCGTGTGTGTCTCTGTGTGCGTGTGTCTCTGTGTGCGTGTGTGTCTCTGTGTGCGTGTGTCTCTGTGTGTGTGTGTCTCTGTGTATGTGTGTGTCTCTCTGTGTGTGTGTGTGTGTGTGTGTGTGTGTGTGTGTGTTTGGCTCTGTGTGTGTGTCTCTCTCGCTCTGTGTGTGTGTGTGTGTCTCTCTGTGTGTATCTCTCTGTCTGTGTGTGTCTTTCTATGTGTGTGTGTGTGTGTGTGTGTCTCTCTGTGTGTCTCTGTGTGTGTAGCCCTCATCTACTCCATCTTGTCGTAGAGAGAAGCCAATAATCCGTGGTCAAGGCTTGAGCGGCGAGCGCAGCAGAGAGAGGTTGATTGACAGCTGGTGATATGGCGCTTCGCCTCACTTGACATTTCATCTTCATAAAGACCAGGAACAAGGAAGAAGGGATGAACTAATCACAGAGTGGAGCAGATCTGTGTATTCCTCCCTCTTTCACAAACCCCCCTCTCCATTCCTCCATTCCTCCCTTCCGCTCCGTACACCTCGTCGAAGCCTTGGGGGTCCCGGGCTGCGATATTACCTCGGAATGAAATCATAGAACGACACACGGAGACAGAGGGTCACTGAAGTCCCAACGTCTGCATGCCTCTGGCTTTACCAATATTAACCCGAGAGGGGAGGGGGAGGGAGGGGGAGGAGGGGGGGAGGTGGGGTGAGGGGGAGGTGGGAGAGGGAGGGGGAGATGGGGGGGACTTCTGCAGAGGCCATATCCCTGTCAATGATGCACTGCCAATGCAGACGTCGGATTGGCCGTGCAACATATTTTACCCCAATAGTTGTACTTCACCTCTTCAGGCGGACAGCTCCTAACAAGCGAGAGAGACAGAGAGAGACTCCACCGTGCTTGAACCTAACATCATCCTCTGTGCCCAGTGTACCAGTCTACCAGTGTACCAGTCTACCAGTGTACCAGTGTACCAGTGTGCAGTGTACCAGTCTACCAGTGTGCAGTGTACCAGTCTACCAGTGTGCAGTGTACCAGTCTACCAGTGTGCATTGTACCAGTCTACCAGTCTACAAGTCCACTAGTGTACCAGTCTACCAGTCTCCCTGTCTACCAGTGTACCAGTCTACCTGTGTACCAGTGTACCAGTGTACCAGTCTACCTGTGTACCAGTGTACCAGTCTACCAGTCTCCCTGTCTACCAGTGTACCAGTCTACCTGTCTACCAGTGTACCAGTCTTCCAGTCTAGCAGTGTACCAGTCTACCAGTGTATCAGTCTACCAGTGTACCGATCTACTAGTGTAGCAGTCTATAAGTCCAGTAGTCTACCAGTGTACCAGTCTACCAGTGTGCCAGTCACCAGTCTACCAGTGTGCCAGTCACCAGTCTACCAGTCTGCCAGTGTACCAGTCCACCAGTCTGCCAGTGTACCAGTCCACCAGTCTGCCAGTGTACCAGTCTACCAGTGTGCCAGTCACCTGTCTACCAGTGTGCCAGTCACCAGTCTACCAGTGTGCCAGTCACCAGTCTACCAGTGTGCCAGTCACCAGTCTACCAGTCACCAGTCTACCAGTGTGCCAGTCACCAGTCTACCAGTGTGCCAGTCACCAGTCTACCAGTGTGCCAGTCACCAGTCTACCAGTGTGCCAGTCACCAGTTTACCAGTCTGCCAGTGTACCAGTCCACCGGTCTACCAGTGTACCAGTCTACCAGTGTACTAGTGTACCAGTCTACCAGTCATTTCCCCCTGTGGACTGATTGACAGATTGATATGATGACAGGCTGTTCTGCACTTTCACTCTCTGTCTCTCGGCCAAGGGATAGGACAGGACAGTGCCTAGAGGGATAGGACAGTGCCTAGAGGGATAGGACAGTGCCTAGAGGGACAGGGATAGGACAGTGCCTAGAGGGATAGGACAGGACAGTGCCTAGAGGGACAGGACAGGACAGTGTCTAGAGGGATAGGACAGGACAGTGTCTAGAGGGATAGGACAGGACAGTGCCTAGAGGGACAGGGACAGGACAGTGCCTAGAGGGATAGGACAGGACAGTGCCTAGAGGGATAGGACAGGACAGTGCCTAGAGGGACAGGACAGGACAGTGCCTAGAGGGATAGGGACAGGACAGTGCCTAGAGGGATAGGACAGGACAGTGCCTAGAGGGATAGGACAGGACAGTGCCTAGAGGGATAGGGATAGGACAGTGCCTAGAGGGACAGGACAGTGCCTAGAGGGACAGGACAGGACAGTGCCTAGAGGGACAGGACAGTGCCTAGAGGGATAGGGACAGGACAGTGCATAGAGGGATAGGGATAGGACAGTGCATAGAGGGATAGGGATAGGACAGTGCCTAGAGGGATAGGGACAGGACAGTGCATAGAGGGATAGGGACAGGACAGTGCATAGAGGGATAGGGATAGGACAGTGCCTAGAGGGACAGGACAGGACAGTGCCTAGAGGGACAGGGACAGGACAGTGCCTAGAGGGATAGGACAGGACAGTGCCTAGAGGGATAGGGATAGGACAGTGCCTAGAGGGACAGGACAGTGCCTAGTGGGACAGGACAGTGCCTAGAGGGATAGGACAGTGCCTAGAGGGACAGGGACAGGACAGTGCCTAGAGGGATAGGACAGGACAGTGCCTAGAGGGACAGGGATAGGACAGTGCCTAGAGGGATAGGACAGGACAGTGCCTAGAGGGATAGGGACAGGACAGTGCCTAGAGGGACAGGGACAGGACAGTGCCTAGAGGGATAGGGATAGGACAGTGCCTAGAGGGACAGGACAGGACAGTGCCTAGAGGGACAGGGATAGGACAGTGCCTAGAGGGATAGGACAGTGCCTAGAGGGACAGGACAGTGCCTAGAGGGATAGGACAGGACAGTGCCTAGAGGGACAGGGATAGGACAGTGCCTAGAGGGATAGGACAGGACAGTGCCTAGAGGGACAGGACAGGACAGTGTCTAGAGGGATAGGACAGGACAGTGCCTAGAGGGACAGGGACAGGACAGTGCCTAGAGGGATAGGACAGGACAGTGTGTAGAGGGATAGGACAGGACAGTGCCTAGAGGGACAGGACAGGACAGTGCCTAGAGGGACAGGGATAGGACAGTGCCTAGAGGGACAGGGATAGGACAGTGCCTAGAGGGATAGGACAGGACAGTGCCTAGAGGGACAGGACAGGACAGTGCCTTGAGGGATAGGACAGTGCCTAGAGGGATAGGGATAGGACAGTGCCTAGAGGGATAGGGATAAGACAGTGCCTAGAGGGATAGGGATAGGACAGTGCCTAGAGGGACAGGACAGTGCCTAGAGGGATAGGACAGTGCTAGAGGGATAGGGACAGGACAGTGCCTAGAGGGACAGGGATAGGACAGTGCCTAGAGGGATAGGACAGGACAGTGCCTAGAGGGACAGGACAGTGCCTAGAGGGATAGGGATAGGACAGTGCCTAGAGGGACAGGACAGTGCCTAGAGGGACAGGACTGTGCCTAGAGGGATAGGGATAGGACAGTGCCTAGAGGGATAGGGACAGGACAGTGCCTAGAGGGATAGGACAGGACAGTGCCTAGAGGGACAGGACAGTGCCTAGAGGGATAGGGACAGGACAGTGCCTAGAGGGACAGGGATAGGACAGTGCCTAGAGGGATAGGACAGGACAGTGCCTAGAGGGATAGGGATAGGACAGTGCCTAGAGGGACAGGGACAAGACAGTGCCTAGAGGGATAGAGATAGGACAGTGCCTAGAGGGACAGGGACAGGACAGTGCCTAGAGGGACAGGACAGTGCCTAGCGGGACAGGACAGTGCCTAGAGGGATAGGGATAGGACAGTGCCTAGAGGGATAGGGACAGGACAGTGCCTAGAGGGACAGGACAGTGCCTAGAGGGATAGGGACAGGACAGTGCCTAGAGGGATAGGGACAGGACAGTGCCTAGAGGGATAGGGACAGGACAGTGCCTAGAGGGACAGGGACAGGACAGTGCCTAGAGGGATAGGACAGTGCCTAGAGGGACAGGGACAGGACAGTGCCTAGAGGGATACGGATAGGACAGTGCCTAGAGGGATAGGACAGGACAGTGCCTTGAGGGATAGGACAGTGCCTAGAGGGATAGGACAGTGCCTAGAGGGACAGGACAGGACAGTGCCTAGAGGGATAGGGACAGGACAGTGCCTAGAGGGACAGGACAGGACAGTGCCTAGAGGGACAAGACAGTGCCTAGAGGGATAGGGAAAGGACAGTGGCTAGAGGGATAGGGACAGGACAGTGCCTAGAGGGATAGGACAGTGCTAGAGGGATAGGGACAGGACAGTGCCTAGAGGGATAGGGACAGGACAGTGCCTAGAGGGATAGGACAGGACAGTGCCTAGAGGGACAGGACAGTGCCTAGAGGGATAGGGACAGGACAGTGCCTAGAGGGATAGGACAGGACAGTGCCTAGAGGGACAGGGACAGGACAGTGCCTAGAGGGACAGGACAGGACAGTGCCTAGAGGTATAGGACAGGACAGTGCCTAGAGGGATAGGGACAGGACAGTGCCTAGAGGGACAGGACAGTGCCTAGAGGGATAGGACAGTGCCTAGAGGGACAGGACAGTGCCTAGAGGGATAGGACAGGACAGTGCCTAGAGGGACAGGGACAGGACAGTGCCTAGAGGGATAGGGATAGGACAGTGCCTAGAGGGATAGGGATAGGACAGTGCCTAGAGGGACAGGACAGGACAGTGCCTAGAGGGATAGGACAGGACAGTGCCTAGAGGGACAGGGACAGGACAGTGCCTAGAGGGATAGGGATAGGACAGTGCTTAGAGGGACAGGACAGGACAGTGCCTAGAGGTATAGGACAGGACAGTGCCTAGAGGGATAGGGACAAGACAGTGCCTAGAGGGACAGGACAGTGCCTAGAGGGATAGGACAGGACAGTGCCTAGAGGGATAGGGATAGGACAGTGCCTAGAGGGACAGGACAGTGCCTAGAGGGACAGGGATAGGACAGTGCCTAGAAGGACAGGACAGTGCATAGAGGGATAGGGATAGGACAGTGCCTAGAGGGATAGGGATAGGACAGTGCCTAGAGGGACAGGACAGTGCCTAGAGGGACAGGGATAGGACAGTGCCTAGAAGGACAGGACAGTGCATAGAGGGATAGGGATAGGACAGTGCTAGAGGGATAGGGATAGGACAGTGCCTAGAGGGACAGGACAGTGCCTAGAGGGACAGGGACAGGACAGTGCCTAGAGGGATAGGACAGTGCTAGAGGGATAGGGACAGGACAGTGCCTAGAGGGATAGGGACAGGACAGTGCCTAGAGGGATAGGGACAGGACAGTGCCTAGAGGGACAGGGATAGGACAGTGCCTAGAGGGATAGGACAGGACAGTGCCTAGAGGGATAGGACAGTGCCTAGAGGGACAGGGATAGGACAGTGCCTAGAGGGATAGGACAGTGCCTAGAGGGACAGGGATAGGACAGTGCCTAGAGGGACAGGGATAGGACAGTGCCTAGAAGGACAGGACAGTGCCTAGAGGGATAGGACAGTGCCTAGAGGGATAGGACAGTGCCTAGAGGGATAGGACAGTGCCTAGAGGGATAGGACAGGACAGTGCCTAGAGGGACAGGACAGTGCCTAGAGGGATAGGGATAGGACAGTGCCTAGAGGGACAGGGACAGGACAGTGCCTAGAGGGACAGGACAGGACAGTGCCTAGAGGGACAGGACAGTGCCTAGAGGGATAGGGATAGGACAGTGCCTAGAGGGACAGGGACAGGACAGTGCCTAGAGGGACAGGATAGGACAGTGCCTAGAGGGACAGGGACAGGACAGTGCCTAGAGGGATAGAGATAGGACAGTGCCTAGAGGGACAGGGACAGGACAGTGCCTAGAGGGACAGGGACAGGACAGTGCCTAGAGGGATAGGGATAGGACAGTGCCTAGAGGGACAGGACAGGACAGTGCCTAGAGGGACAGGGACAGGACAGTGCCTAGAGGGATAGGGACAGGACAGTGCCTAGAGGGATAGGGACAGGACAGTGCCTAGAGGGACAAGACAGTGCCTAGAGGGACAGGACAGGACAGTGCCTAGAGGGATAGGGACAGGACAGTGCCTAGAGGGATAGGACAGGACAGTGCCTAGAGGGATAGGGACAGGACAGTGCCTAGAGGGACAGGACAGTGCCTAGAGGGATAGGGACAGGACAGTGCCTAGAGGGATAGGACAGTGCCTAGAGGGATAGGGACAGGACAGTGCCTAGAGGGATAGGGACAGGACAGTGCCTAGAGGGATAGGGACAGGACAGTGCCTAGAGGGACAGGACAGTGCCTAGAGGGATAGGGACAGGACAGTGCCTAGAGGGATAGGACAGTGCCTAGAGGGTTTGGACAGGACAGTGCCTAGAGGGATAGGACAGTGCCTAGAGGGATAGGACAGGACAGTGCCTAGAGGGATAGGACAGGACAGTGCCTAGAGGGACAGGACAGGACAGTGCCTAGAGGGACAGGACAGGACAGTGCCTAGAGGGATAGGACAGGACAGTGCCTAGAGGGATAGGGACAGGACAGTGCCTAGAGGGACAAGACAGTGCCTAGAGGGATAGGACAGGACAGTGCCTAGAGGGATAGGGATAGGACAGTGCCTAGAGGGATATTAACTACCATGTTAATAACCAGGTATAACACTGTACCTCCCTAACTACCATGTTAATAACCAGGTATAACGTCGTACCTGCCTAACTACCATGTTAATAACCAGGTATAACACTGTACCTCCCTAACTACCATGTTAATAACCAGGTATAACACTGTACCTCCCTAACTACCATGTTAATAACCAGGTATAACACTGTACCTGCCTAACTACCATGTTAATAACCAGGTATAACGGACAAGAATCCATCAATCATATCCGTCCGTCACTAGCCGTCATTCAGCACTGCAATTATTCTGCAATTACTGTGTCCAAAATACTACAGTCTTCTGCAGTTACTGCACTTTCACTGCAATTTCAAAACTTCTATCTTATTTTTGCAAGGGCCCAGCTGCTCAGTCAGAAAGTCATTATCACAGCGGCTAGTTGGAGCAAAACAACAGGCATCTCTGTCATCATTACGCACAGGTGTGTCTCTCTCTGTGTGCGTGTGTGTATGCGTGTGTGTGTGCGTGTATGCGTGTGTGTGTGTGTGTGTGTGTATGTGTGTGTGCGTGTGTGTGTGTGTGTGTGTGTCAAAGAGGGTGAAGTCATCTAAAGCAGACATCTAGCAGTAATTAGCGGTGATTCTGCAGCACGCAGACAAGCAGAACAAAGCGGAAGATAATCCACTTAACGTGTTCACCAGCAGCCTGCAACACACCACCACGTTATTTTGATTGACAACTAAACTAACCTTTCCCTTGTCTCCTCGTTCCTCCGCAACACGTCAGACGGGAAGGGCGTTTCTTCTCCGGGAGGGGCGTGCCCATCGAGAGATCATTGGATGCGTCTTGACGTCAAGCTACGTTACCCACGTGGGGCGCAAGACGTAAAACTCATTCTTCTAGATGGCGATTGGATAAGATGATGCTGATTGACATCATAATGGGACGCGCTCAGTGCTCTTCAATAATCTTATTGGTTGCTTATAACGGCTACTGCTGCTTGTGACCATCTACTCCTTCCTCGGGTCTGAGGTGCGCCGAGACGCATCAAGAAACTGTAGTTTTTTTTTTTATACATAACCTAAAGTATTCATCACTGGGTTGCTGTGTATTTTGGAACTACATATCCCAGACACACGAGATATCGCTTTTCCTTGTTCTGAATATATAATAAGAGTTCTTACGACTGGTTGTTTCTGAATGTGTTATCCGAAGGTGGTACCAAGACAGGGCTGGTCAGCGGGACTTGGAGCGGATGTACGGAAGGGATTTAAACTAAACGGACATAACGTTTCTGACAGGATGCGCTCATAACCACATCTTCTGCAGCTGTATTCAAAGAAAGACGGAGCATCCTCCCAAGACATGCAGTATAGGAAACTGCAAATGAATTAAGCTGCGTGATTGAACAGGATGTAGGATCCAGGATATAAGGTAGAGAAAGTGATTATGGAAACCTGATGAAGGTGAAAGAAAATACATCTTAAAAGAAAGCAGAGAGAGAATAGGCTACATTAATCCGAAACAAAATATATTCTTAGGACAGGAGAAGAGCCAACGTTATTGTTGCCTATCCAAGCTTCAGCATCTGAACACATTCTACGTTGGTTGCTCATCTTCTACACATGGAAGAGAGGCGAGAAACCCCGGAGCTTGTCACTTGAAGGGAGGAGTTGTATCCTATTTGACTGGTTAATTAATAGAATGTCTTTTTTTTTTTTGGTTTCAGCGGAGGTTTCCCGGCGGTTGTCTGCAGAGATAGTGGCTCTCACCCCCCCTCTACCTGCCCGCAGGTAGCTCCTAAAGCCGGGGTGGATCTGTCCGTGTTCCCCGTTTGTTGGTGGATGAACTTCAACATCTATTATTAAATGATTCGGGACCTGAGCAAGATGTATCCGCAGTCACGGCACCCGGTGAGTCTCTCTGTCAGAACAACAACACCAACAACAGACCCGCAGCCAAAGACAGGGGGCTGTGCGGGGCGTGATGCCGCCCTACCCGGGCCAAGTATAATCACTTTGGATACGTTTCCGTGCCATCGCGCGGAAACTGGACAAATCGCTGGCATTGTCAAATTGTCAAGCCGCTGAAAATGAGAGAAGCAATGTGGGTGAATGTCTTGTGTGTATTTGAGAGTGACAGAGGGGGGCAGAGAGAGAGAGAGAAAGAGGAGAGCGAAATATAGAACATATTTCTTCATCCCGCTTCCCACCTGCAGCTTTTCATACCACACCTGTCCGCCCGCCAACTTCTTGTCCGACTTTTGCACCCTAGGCAATATCAAAATGGGCATAAATAACCTTAGAGATAGGTTCAATAACCAGATATTCTCACTTGTTATATTAAAATATCGGTATTACTGTGCTATATCAGCCAATAGGATAGACGGAGTTTGAAAATAGCAGAATTAGAGAGAGAGAGAGCGGAACCTTGCGCTTTCTCTTGAGCTACGTTTTTTCATATAGCCCATCTTTTAGGAGCGGGACGATTTTCAGACGGGAGAGAAATATGGGTGATCAATATTTATTTCCAGGCAAAGTAGTAGAAGCATTTACAGTGACATGGCCTCTGCAGAAGTCAGGGCGTTCAAACGTCTTGCGCGTTGCAGAGCAGCGTAGACCTGTGGTGAAGGAAGTTTTTGGAGCGCTCCGCATTGTTGCAAAATTTGGGAGGCACACGGCGATGCAATACAGAGCTCAATTTGGCCTCCATATGGTGTCTCCGACCACATGTCGGATCAAGTATAAATTGTCTTTAAAGCTTACCCTACGCTTCCCAGTCAAAACAGTTGGTGCATATATTATGACAGAATTTACACTGTTTGGCAGAATTGTTTTCGGCTGTTCTAGTCGAAGTTCTGTAGCTGAAGTCTGTGATTGGTCAACAGTAGGGATTCTTTAATGAAGTGTTTGTTGTTATTAAACGAGAGAGGAATTGTTTCCATTCCCACGTTTTTTCACTTGAGAAATACGGCACCAAACATTTTAATTAGATGTGAAATTGCGGGAATATGACATCCTCAGCAAAATGTTTTAAATTGATTACAGATTTCTTAATTTATCTTAGATTAATTCAGACTATATGAGGCTATTTGTTGCTGCAGATAATAATTTATTTAAATAGATAATATTTGTTACAAACAGTAAGGGGGCTGCTTTTTTTTCTTGTTTTTCAACCGAAAGTCTTTTAAGATATTCACTTCACCAAGCGAGTTCTGCTAGGAGAAAACCGAACCTTGCATACAGACGCCATAAAGTTTGGTTTGCTCCTAGTACAGTCGTGGTCAAACGTTTTAAGAATGACACAAATGTTAATTTCCACAAAGTTTGCTGTTTCAGTGTCTTTAGATATTTTTGTCAGATGTTACTATGGAATACTGAAGTAGAATTATAAGCATTTCATTGTATTTCCAATGTCCTGTCGTGTCCCTTATATATATCTTTTTACATCTTTTTCTTCGCATATCTTTTAAAAATATTTTCCTAAACCTTAACCTCTAAATACTCTCCTGCAACCAGCTTCACCCAATGTGGCATGGATCTTTTTTTGTTTGTTTCTAAAGTATTTCTATTTACTTCGGATCTGGAATCCCTCAGCTGAAGCTAGCCAGCTAACTAGCTACCAGCTATCAGTCAGCAAACCATTGCTAGCGGTCATCAGCTAACCTTTAGCTCGGAAAGCTCTCGCCAGTTTGAATAACGTGACTCAAACCAGAACATAACGGACCTATTATTATTTTATATATTTTTTCCCCCCCATATCCCCGGATTCCTATCGTAAACTCTGAACATTTTCATCTGGATCGCAACTAGCTAACCGCAATCCCGGGTGACTACACCTGGCTAGCGTTTCCATCCCGGAGCAAGCACCAATTAGCCTGAAGCTAGCCCGGCCAGGGCTCCTGTGCTACCCACTACTGGGCTACAATATCCGGACCCCTTCTACTGCCGGTACAGGGCACGGAACCCCGCCGATCCTCTACGACTGAAATACCGACATAATCTGCCCGAAGATTCTAACAGGCCCCTCAGGCGCGACGTCTGCTGAAGGCCCATTCTGCTAACCGGCCTTCTAGCTATCTAGAGCTACTTGGAACCCTACTAATTCCACGACTGGTCTATCGACGACACCGCACGAAGAGGCAAAAACAGACTTACCCCCATCGCGACGTCCCCCGAAAGCTAACTTGCTAGCCCAGGTCTGTTAACTTGCTAGCCCCTGTCTGTTAACTTGCTAGCCCCGGTCTGCTAACTGCTATCTTGCCTGCCCCGGTCTGCTAACTGCTAGCCCCGGTCTGCCAACTGCTTGCTTGCTAACCCGGTCTGCTAATTGCTAGCTTGTTTAGTTAACTTGTTTAGCCCCGGCCTACTAACTGTTAGCTTGTTAGCATCGGCCTGCTAACTGTCTGAATCGCCGTGTCCCCAGTCAGCCCAACCAATCACTGGACCCATATGTTCACTTGGCTACGCATGCCTCTCTCTAATATCAATATGCCTCGTCCATTACTGTCCTGGTTAGTGATTACTGTCTTATTTCACTGTAGAGCCTCTAGCCCTGCTCAATATGCCTTAACAAACCATGTTGTTCCTACATATGCGATGACATCACCTGGTTTAAATGTCTCTAGAGACTAAATCTCTCTCATCATTACTCAATGCCTAGATTTACCTCCAATGTACTCACATCCTACCTTACCTTTGTCTGTACACTATGCCTTGAATCTATGCTATCGTGCCCAGAAACCTGCTCCTTTTCCTCTCTGTTCTGAACGTGCTAGACGGCCAGTTCGTATAGCATTTAGCCGTACCCTTATCCTACTTCTCCTTTGTTCCTCTGGTGATGTGGAGGTTAATCCAGGTCCTGCAGTGCCTAGCTCCACTCCCACTCCCCAGGTGCTCTCATTTGTTGACTTCTGTAACCGTAAAAGCCTTGGTTTCATGCATGTTAACATTAGAAGCCTACTCCCTAAGTTTGTTTTACTCACTGCTTTAGCACACTCTGCCAACCCGGATGTCTTAGCCATGTCTGAATCCTGGCTTAGGAAAACCACCAAAAACCCTGAAATTGTTAACTATAACATTTTCCGCCAAGATAGAACTGCCAAAGGGGGCGGTGTTGCAATCTACTGCAAAGATAGCCTGCAGAGTTCTGTATTACTATTCAAGTCTGTACCCAAACAATTCGAGCTTTTACTTCTAAAAATTCACCTTTCCAGAAACAAGTCTCTCACTGTTGCCGCTTGCTATAGACCTCCCTCTGCCCCCAGCTGTGCCCTCGATACATATGTGAATTGATTGCCCCCCACCTATCTTCAGAGCTCGTGCTACTAGGTGACCTAAACTGGGACATGTTTAACACCCCGGCCATCCTACAATCTAAGCTTGATGCCCTCAAACTCACACAAATTATCAATGAACCTACCAGGTACAACCCCAAATCCGTAAACATGGGCACCCTCATAGATGTCATCCTAACTAACCCGCCCTCCAAATACACCTCTACTGTTTTCAATCAGGATCTCAGCGATCACTGCCTCATTGCCTGCATCCGTAATGGGTCTGCGACCAAACGACCACCCTTCATCACTGTCAAACGCTCCCTAAAACACTTCTGCGAGCAGGCCTTTCTAATCGACCTGGCCAGGGTATCCTGGAATGACATTGACCTCATCCCGTCAGTAGATGATGCCTGGCTATTCTTTAAAAGTGCCTTCCTCACCATCTTAAATAAGCATGCCCCACTCAAAAAATGTAGAACTAGGAATAGATATAGTCCTTGGTTCACTCCAGACCTGTCTGCCCTTGACCAGCACAAAAACATCCTGTGGCGTTCTGCATTAGCATCGAATACCCCTGTGATATGCAACTTTTCATGGAAGTTAGGAACGAATATAGACAGGCAGTTAGAAGAGCTAAGGCTAGCTTTTTCAAACAGAAATTTGCATCCTGTAGTACTAACTCAAAAAAGTTCTGGGACACTGTAAAGTCCATGGAGAATAAGAGAATAATAACCTCCTCCCAGCTGCCCACTGCTCTGAGGCAAGGAAACACTGTTACCACCGATAAATCCACTATAATTGAGAATTTCAATAAGCATTTCTCTACGGCTGGCCATGCTTTCCACCTGGCTACTCCTACCCCGGTCAACTCCCTGGCACCCTCCACAGCAACCCGCCAAAGCCCCCACCATTTCTCCTTCACCCAAATCCAGATAGCTGATGTTCTGAAATAGCTGCAAAATCTGAACCCATACAAATCAGCCGGGCTAGACAATCTGGACCCTCTCTTTCTAAAATTATCTGCCGAAATTGTTGCAACCCCTATTACTAGCCTGTTCAACCTCTCTTTCGTATCGTCTAAGAGTTCCAAAGACTGGAAAGCTGCCGCGGTCATCCCCCTCTTCAAAGGGGGTGACACTCTAGACCCAAACTGCTTCAGACCTATATCTATCCTACCCTGTCTTTGTAAGGTCTTCGAAAGGCAAGTTAACAATCAGATTACCGACCATTTCGAATCCCACCGTACCTTCTCCGCTATGCAATCTGGTTTCTGAGCTGGTCATGGGTGCACCTCAGCCACGCTCAAGATCCTAAACGACATCATAACCGCCATCGATAAGAGACATTACTGTGCAGCCGTATTCATCGACCTGGCCAAGGCTTTCGACTCTGTCAATCACCACATTCTTATTGGCAGACTCAACAGCCTTGGTTTCTCAAATGATTGCCTCGCCTGGTTTACCAACTACTTCTCTGACAGAGTTCAGTGTGTCAAATCGGAGGGCCTGTTGTCCGGACCTCTGGCAGTCTCTATGGGTGTGCCACAGGGTTCAATTCTCGGGCCGACTCTCTTCTCTGTATACATCAATGATGTTGCTCTTGCTGCTGGTGATTCTCTGATCCACCTCTACGCTGACGACACCATTCTGTATACTTCTGGCCCCTCTTTGGACACTGTGTTAACTAACCTCCAGACATGCTTCAATGCCATACAACTCTCCTTCTGTGGCCTCCAACTGCTCTTAAACGCAGGTAAAACTAAATGCATGCTATTCAATCGATCACTGCCCGCACCTGCTCGCCCGTCCAGCATCACTACTCTGGACGGCTCTGACTTAGAATACGTGGACAACTACAAATACCTGGGTGTCTGGTTAGACTGTAAACTCTCCTTCCAGACTCACATTAAGCATCTCCAATCCAAAATGAAATCTAAAATTGGCTTCCTATATCGCAACAAAGCATCCTTCACTCATGTTGCCAAACACACGCTCGTAAAACTGACCATCCTACCGATCCTCGACTTCGGTGATGTCATCTATAACATAGCCTCCAACACTCTACTCAACAAACTGGATGCAGTCTATCACAGTGCCATCTGTTTTGTCACCAAAGCCCCATACACTACCCACCATTGCGACCTGTACGCTCTCGTTGGTTGGCCCTCGCTTCCTACTCGTCGCCAAACCCACTGGCTACAGGTTATCTACAAGTCTCTGCTAGGTAAAGCCCCGCCTTATCTCAGCTCACTGGTCACCATAGCACCACCCACTCGTAGCATGCGCTCCAGCAGGTATATCTCACTGTTCACCCCCAAAGCCAATTCCTCCTTTGGCCGCCTCTCCTTCCAGTTCTCTGGTGCCAATGACTGGAACGAACTGCAAAAATCTCTGAAGCTGGATACTCATATCTCCCTCACTAGCTTTAAGCACCAGTTGTCAGAGCAGCTCACAGATCACTGCACCTGTACATAGCCCATCTGAGCCCTCTCACCTACCTCATCCCCATACCGTATTTATTTATTTATTTATCTTGCTCCTTTGCACCCCAGTATCTCTACTTGCACATTCATCTTCTGGACATCTACCATTCCAGTGTTTAATTGCTATGTTGTAATTATTTCGCCACCATGGCCTATTTATTGCCTTAACTTACCTCATTTGCACTCACTGTATATAGACTTTTTGTTTTCTTTTGTTCTACTGTATTATTGACTGTATGTTTTGTTTATTCCATGTGTAACTCTGTGTTGTTGTATGTGTCGAATTGCTACACTTTATCTTGGCCAGGTCGCAGTTGCAAATGAGAACTTGTTCTCAACTAGTCTACCTGGCTAAATAAAGGTGAAATAAATAAAAAATAAGTGTCAAAGGCTTTTATTGACAATTACATGAAGTTGATGCAAAGAGTCAATATTTGCAGTGTTGACCTCTGCAATCCGCCCTGGCATGCTGTCAATTAACTTCTGGGCCACATCCTGACTGATGGCAGCCCATTCTTGCATAATCAATGCTTGGAGTTTGTCAGAATTTGTGGGGTTTTGTTTGTCCACCCGCCTCTTGAGGGTTGACCACAAGTTCTCAATGGGATTAAGGTCTGGGGAGTTTCCTGGCCATGGACGCAAAATATCGATGTTTTGTTCCTCCGAGCCACTTAGTTATCACTTTTGCCTTATGGCAAGGTGCTCCATCATGCTGGAAAAGGCATTGTTCGTTACCAAACTGTTCCTGGATGGTTGGGAGAAGTTGCTCTCGGAGGATGTGTTGGTACCATTCTTTATTCATGGCTGTGTTCTTAGGCAAAATTGTGAGTGAGCCCACTCCCCTGGCTGAGAAGCAACCCCACACATGAATTGTCTCAGGATGCTTTACTGTTGGCATGACACAGGACTGATGGTAGCGCTCACCTTGTCTTCTCCGGACAAGCTTTTTTCCAGATGCCCCAAACAATCGGAAAGGGGATTCATCAGAGAAAATGTCTTTACCCCAGTACTCAGCAGTCCAATCCCTATATCTTTTGCAGAATATCAGTCTGTCCCCAATGTTTTTCCTGGAGAGAAGTGGCTTCTTTGCTGCCCTTCTTGACACCAGGCCATTCTCCAAAAGTCTTTGCCTCACTGTGCATGCAGATGCACTCACACCTGCCTGCTGCCATTCCTGAGCAAGCTCTGTACTGGTGGTGCCCTGATCCCGCAGCTGAATCAACTTTAGGAGACGGTCCTGGCGCTTGCTGGACTTTCTTGGGCGCCCTGAAGCCTTCTTCACAAGAATTGAACCGCTCTCCTTGAAGTTCTTGATGATCCGATAAATGGTTGATTTAGGTGCAATCTTACTGGCAGCAATATCCTTGCCTGTGAAGCCATTTTTGTGCAAAGCAATGATGACGGCACGTGTTTCCTTGCAGGTAACCATGTTTGACAGAGGAAGAACAATGATTCCAAGCACCACCCTCTTTTTGAAGCTTCCAGTCTGTTATTCAAACTCAATCAGCATGACAGAGTGATCTCAAGCCTTGTCCTCGTCAGCACTCACACCTGTGTTAACGAGAGAATCACTGACATGATGTCAGCTGGTCCTTTTGTGGCAGGGCTGAAATACAGTGGAAATGTTTTGGGGGGGATTCAGTTCATTTGCATGGCAAAGAGGGACTTTACAATTAATTGCAATTCATCTGACCACTCTTCATAACATTCTGGAGTATATGCAACTTGCCATCATACAAACTGAGGCAGCAGACTTTGTGAAAATGTATATTTGTGTCATTCTCAAAACTTTTGGCCACGACTGTAAAACTCGGCTAGGCGAAGTGAAAATCTGTGCTTGCATACCCCCTTAAAAAAACTTTGCTGAAAAATGCTACTGTCCCACCTGGCCAACATCCAGTAAAATTGCAGAGCGCCAAATTCAAAAACAGAAATACTAATTATAAAAATTCTGAATACAATTGTTATACATAGGTTTAATTAAAGATTAACTTCTTGTGAATCCAACCACGGTGTCAGATTTCAAAAACGCTTTACGGCGAAAGCATACCATGCGATTATTTGAGAACATTGCCCAGCAGACAAATCATTACAAACAGTAACCAGCCAAGTGGAAGAGTTACACAAGTCAGAAATAGAGATAAAATTAATCATTTACCTTTGATGATCTTCATATGGTTGCACTCAGAAGACATTCATTTACTCAATAAATGTTTGTTTTGTTCGATAAAGTCCCTCTTTATATCCAAAAACCTCCGTTTTGTTCTTCAGTAATCCACAGGCTCAAACGCATTCACAACAGGCAGGCAAAAAAATCCAAATTGTATCTGTAAAGTTTATAGAAACATGTCAAACGATGTTTATATTCAAGCCTCAGGTTGTTTTTAGCCTAAATAATCGATAATATATCAACCGGACAATAACATTGTCAATATAAAAGGTAAACAAGAAAGGTGTTAATCCCTTCCAAGAAAGGTGCGCTCTCGGGATTGCTCTGTGACACTTTAGGGTCCAGTCATTCAGACTGGTCTTACTCCCTAATTTTTCAGAATACAAGCCTGAAACAATTTCTAAAGACTGTTGACATCGAGTGGAATGCATAGGAACTGCAATTTGAGTCTTAAGTAAATGGACACTGTGTGATGGCATTGAATAGAAAACTACAAACATAAAAAAATCCCACTTCCTGGATGGATTTTTCTCAGGTTTTCGCCTGCCATATCAGTTCTGTTATACTCACAGACATTATTTTAACAGTTTTGGAAACTTTAGAGTGTTTTCAATCCAAATCTACCAATTATATGCATATCCTAGCTTCTGGGCCTGAGTAACAGGCAGTTTAATTTGGGCACGCTTTTCATCCAAAATTCAGAACGCTACCCCTACCCTAGTGAAGTTAAGTCGCGCAATTTTACATCTAACTAAAATGTTTGGTGCAGTATTTTTCAAGTGAAAAAATTTGGATGTCTGTCATCTGTCATTGAATGACAACACTAACTTCGTTGAAGAATCAATACTGTTGACCAATCACCAACAAAGAGGCGTAGACTCTTTCAAACTTTGCCTAGCCTCAAGAGCACATAGGATAAAGCCTACCTTTTTAGGAGGAAAAATTAGCATATATAATCAAGCCTATCTATTAGGAGGACGATTTGCATATAGGATACAGTCTACCTTTTAGGAGTGGGACAATTTGCATAGAGGTTAAAGCCTTCCTTTTAGGAGTGAGGCGATTTGCATATAGGATAAATCCAACCTTTTTTTTTTTTTTTAGGTGTGGGATGATTTGCATATAGGATAAAGCCTCCCTTTTAGTTGCTGGACAATTTGCATATAGGATAATGCCTATTTTTTAGGAGTGGGATGATTTGCATAGAGGATAAACTCTACTTTTAAAGAGCTTGACGATTTGCATGTAGGATAAAGCCTGGCTTGTAGGTGGTATGATTTCCATAGAGGATAAAGCCTACCTTTTAGATGCTGGACAATTTGCATAGAGGTTATTTTAGCCTTCCTATAGGATTGGGGCGATTTCCATAGATGATAAAGGCTGGCTTTTAGGAGTGGGATGATTTTCATATAGGATAAAGCCTTCCATTTAGGAGTGGGACTATTTGCATATAGGATAAAGCCTACCTTTAAGGGCGGCGATTTGCTTATAGGATAAAGCCTACTTTTTAGGAGCAGGACGATTTGTACAGAGGATAAAGCCAACCTTTTAGGAGTGGGGCAATTTGCATATAGGATAAAGCCTACCTTTAAGAGCTGGATGATTTGCATAGAGTATAAAGCCTACCTTTTAGGAGTGGGGCAATTTGCAGGCAGACAAAACATTTGTCATCAATATTTATGGGAAATATAAAGGCTCTTCCACTGACATTCTGTTATATTCAGCTCATAGTGTTGCCTGTTAATCCCTTCCACTGACATTCTGTTATATTCAGCTCATAGTGTTGCCTGTTAATCCCTTCCACTGACATTCTGTTATATTCAGCTCATAGTGTTGCCTGTTAATCCCTTCCACTGACATTCTGTTATATTCAGCTCATAGTGTTGCCTGTTAATCCCTTCCACTGACATTCTGTTATATTCAGCTCATAGTGTTGCCTGTTAATCCCTTCCACTGACATTCTGTTATATTCAGCTCATAGTGTTGCCTGTTAATCCCTTCCACTGACATTCTGTTATATTCAGCTCATAGTGTTGCCTGTTAATCCCTTCCACTGACATTCTGTTATATTCAGCTCATAGTGTTGCCTGTTAATCCCTTCCACTGACATTCTGTTATATTCAGCTCATAGTGTTGCCTGTTAATCCCTTCCACTGACATTCTGTTATATTCAGCTCATAGTGTTGCCTGTTAATCCCTTCCACTGACATTCTGTTATATTCAGCTCATAGTGTTGCCTGTTAATCCCTTCCACTGACATTCTGTTATATTCAGCTCATAGTGTTGCCTGTTAATCCCTTCCACTGACATTCTGTTATATTCAGCTCATAGTGTTGCCTGTTAATCCCTTCCACTGACATTCTGTTATATTCAGCTCATAGTGTTGCCTGTTAATCCCTTCCACTGACATTCTGTTATATTCAGCTCATAGTGTTGCCTGTTAATCCCTTCCACTGACATTCTGTTATATTCAGCTCATAGTGTTGCCTGTTAATCCCTTCCACTGACATTCTGTTATATTCAGCTCATAGTGTTGCCTGTTAATCCCTTCCACTGACATTCTGTTATATTCAGCTCATAGTGTTGCCTGTTAATCCCTTCCACTGACATTCTGTTATATTCAGCTCATAGTGTTGCCTGTTAATCCCTTCCACTGACATTCTGTTATATTCAGCTCATAGTGTTGCCTGTTAATCCCTTCCACTGACATTCTGTTATATTCAGCTCATAGTGTTGCCTGTTAATCCCTTCCACTGACATTCTGTTATATTCAGCTCATAGTGTTGCCTGTTAATCCCTTCCACTGACATTCTGTTATATTCAGCTCATAGTGTTGCCTGTTAATCCCTTCCACTGACATTCTGTTATATTCAGCTCATAGTGTTGCCTGTTAATCCCTTCCACTGACATTCTGTTATATTCAGCTCATAGTGTTGCCTGTTAATCCCTTCCACTGACATTCTGTTATATTCAGCTCATAGTGTTGCCTGTTAATCCCTTCCACTGACATTCTGTTATATTCAGCTCATAGTGTTGCCTGTTAATCCCTTCCACTGACATTCTGTTATATTCAGCTCATAGTGTTGCCTGTTAATCCCTTCCACTGACATTCTGTTATATTCAGCTCATAGTGTTGCCTGTTAATCCCTTCCACTGACATTCTGTTATATTCAGCTCATAGTGTTGCCTGTTAATCCCTTCCACTGACATTCTGTTATATTCAGCTCATAGTGTTGCCTGTTAATCCCTTCCACTGACATTCTGTTATATTCAGCTCATAGTGTTGCCTGTTAATCCCTTCCACTGACATTCTGTTATATTCAGCTCATAGTGTTGCCTGTTAATCCCTTCCACTGACATTCTGTTATATTCAGCTCATAGTGTTGCCTGTTAATCCCTTCCACTGACATTCTGTTATATTCAGCTCATAGTGTTGCCTGTTAATCCCTTCCACTGACATTCTGTTATATTCAGCTCATAGTGTTGCCTGTTAATCCCTTCCACTGACATTCTGTTATATTCAGCTCATAGTGTTGCCTGTTAATCCCTTCCACTGACATTCTGTTATATTCAGCTCATAGTGTTGCCTGTTAATCCCTTCCACTGACATTCTGTTATATTCAGCTCATAGTGTTGCCTGTTAATCCCTTCCACTGACATTCTGTTATATTCAGCTCATAGTGTTGCCTGTTAATCCCTTCCACTGACATTCTGTTATATTCAGCTCATAGTGTTGCCTGTTAATCCCTTCCACTGACATTCTGTTATATTCAGCTCATAGTGTTGCCTGTTAATCCCTTCCACTGACATTCTGTTATATTCAGCTCATAGTGTTGCCTGTTAATCCCTTCCACTGACATTCTGTTATATTCAGCTCATAGTGTTGCCTGTTAATCCCTTCCACTGACATTCTGTTATATTCAGCTCATAGTGTTGCCTGTTAATCCCTTCCACTGACATTCTGTTATATTCAGCTCATAGTGTTGCCTGTTAATCCCTTCCACTGACATTCTGTTATATTCAGCTCATAGTGTTGCCTGTTAATCCCTTCCACTGACATTCTGTTATATTCAGCTCATAGTGTTGCCTGTTAATCCCTTCCACTGACATTCTGTTATATTCAGCTCATAGTGTTGCCTGTTAATCCCTTCCACTGACATTCTGTTATATTCAGCTCATAGTGTTGCCTGTTAATCCCTTCCACTGACATTCTGTTATATTCAGCTCATAGTGTTGCCTGTTAATCCCTTCCACTGACATTCTGTTATATTCAGCTCATAGTGTTGCCTGTTAATCCCTTCCACTGACATTCTGTTATATTCAGCTCATAGTGTTGCCTGTTAATCCCTTCCACTGACATTCTGTTATATTCAGCTCATAGTGTTGCCTGTTAATCCCTTCCACTGACATTCTGTTATATTCAGCTCATAGTGTTGCCTGTTAATCCCTTCCACTGACATTCTGTTATATTCAGCTCATTGTGTTTTCGACCCTTTCACTTTTCCCACATTTTGTTACGTTACAGCCTTGTTCTTAATTCCCCCAAAAATATTCTCATCAATCTACACACAATTTCCAATAATGACACGGAGAAAACAGCTTTTTACACATTTTTTGAAATGTGCTCAAAAAAATAAAGGGAACACTTAAACAACACAATGTAACTGCAAGTCAATCACACTTCTGTGAAATCAAACTGTCCACTTAGGAAGCAACACTGATTGACAATAAATTTCACATGCTGTTGTGCAAATGGAATAGACAACAGGTGGAAATTATAGGCAATTAGCAAGACACCCCCAATAAAGGAGTGGTTCTGTAGGTGGTGACCTTCAGACCACTTCTCAGTTCCTATGCTTCCTGGCTGATGTTTTGGTCACTTTTGAATGCTGGCGGTGCTTTCACTCTAGTGGTAGCATGAGACGGAGTCTACAACCCACACAAGTGGCTCAGGTAGTGCAGCTCATCCAGGATGGCACATCAATGCGAGCTGTGGCAAGAAGGTTTGCTGTGTCTGTCAGCGTAGTGTCCAGAGCATGGAGGCACTACCAGGAGACAGGCCAGTACATCAGGAGACGTGGAGGAGGCCGTAGGAGGGCAACAACCCAGCAGCAGGACCACTACCTCCGCCTTTGTGCAAGGAGGAGCACTGCCAGAGCCCTGCAAAATGACCTCCAGCAGGCCACAAATGTGCATGTGTCTGCTCAAACGGTCAGAAACAGACTCCATGAGGGTGGTATGAAGGCCCGACGTCCACAGGTGGGGGTTGTGCTTACAGCCCAACACCGTGCAAGACGTTTGGCATTTGCCAGAGAACACCAAGATTGGCATATTCGCTACTGGCGCTATCAGACCCCTATTCGCTATCAGACCCCTTGTGAGACCATATGCTGGTGCGGTTGGCCCTGGGTTCCTCCTAATGCAAGACAATGCTAGACCTCATGTGGCTGGAGTGTGTCAGCAGTTCCTGCAAGAGGAAGGCATTGATGCTATGGACCGCCCGTTTCCCAGACCTGAATCCAATTGAGCACATCTGGGACATCATGTCTCGCTCCATCCACCAACGCCACGTTGCACCACAGACTGTCCAGGAGTTGGCGGATGCTTTAGTCCAGGTCTGGGAGGAGATCCCTCAGGAGACCATCCGCCACCTCATCAGGAGCATGCCCAGGCATTGTAGGGAGGTCATACAGGCACGTGGAGGCCACACACACTACTGAGCCTCATTTTGACTTGTTTTAAGGACATTACATCAAAGTTGGATCAGCCTGTAGTGTGGTTTTCCACTTTAATTTTGAGTGTGACTCCAAATCCAGACCTCCATGGGTTGATCAATTGGATTTCCATTGATTATTTTTGTGTGATTTTGTTGTCAGCACATTCAGCTATGTAAAGAAAAAAGTATTTAATAAGATGATTTCTTTCATTCAGATCTAGGATGTGCTGTTTAAGTGTTCCCTTTATTTTTTTGAGCAGTATATTTCACAGTGGTTCAGATGGTACAATGATTCTCTACACCAGGGTTTCCCAAACTCGGTCCTGGGGCACCCCATTGGATGCACGTTTTGGGTTTTTCCCCCATAGCACTACACAGCTGATTCACATAACCAACTCATCATCAAGCTTTGGACAAAAACCAAAACGTGCACCCTGGGGGGCGAGGGGCCCAGCACTCGCTTTGGGAAACCCTGCTCTACACTATACTTGCTTGTTTTGTCACAAACTTAAATTACGCAAACTATTAGAATTTTAGTAACTAGAAAATGGTGGAGCGATTTCTGCGTAGTGCAACTTTACGTTAATTTCCTTGGAAAGAAAACTGCCATGTGATTCTCTGTCCATTGTATAGGCAGCCTAGTCTATTTCAATGAGACTAGAGATATTGGTACAGTTGATCTCACACGCCCAACTAGGAGAGGAGAGGTAGGCTACTGAACGTGAAGCAGCGAATGCTGAGAGTGTGAATAATGAACCAAAGAGTTTTAAAAACCCCTAGAGATGCTGTCCCCCCTCGTTCAAATCCTAGTAGCATAATACAAATTCCCCAGATAAATCTGTCTGTTTAAGCCAGTTTTTTTTTTGGCATGGGCTGTCTCTCAATCCACCGTAACCCGCCTATGTCGGCCTTCAGCATCTGCGGTAAAAGGTGGCAGAGCTACAGCGCTGTTTTGTCAGACCAGGAAACATCCTGAAAATCGGACTTCTCTGTAGTGGAAAGATGAGACTCTCACAAACGCGGTGGTTTTCTACGTTTTGCGTCAAGCGTCATGGGACTCGTTCTGAAGTCGGCACCGCCGAGTCCGATTATGATCCCTCCGTGGAAAGATGAGACTCTCATTTGGTGTTCTGTGTGATGTACTCTTATCAGGAGGGGCCTGTTGACATGTTGTTATTGTTGTTGACCCCCCCCCAGGTACCTCACCAGCCGGGCCAGCCCTTCAAGTTCACTGTGTCAGAGTCATGTGACCGCATCAAGGAGGAGTTTCAGTTCCTACAGGCTCAGTTTCACAGGTAACACACACCCCCCAGGGGGGGCTATATAGAGCAATACACACACACCCCAGGGGGGGCTATATAGAGCAATACACACACACCCCAGGGGGGGCTATATAGAGCAATACACACACACCCCAGGGGGGGCTATATAGAGCAATACACACACCCCAGGGGGGGGCTATATAGAGCAATACACACACCCCAGGGGGGGCTATATAGAGCAATACACACACCCCAGGGGGGGCTATATAGAGCAATACACACACCCCCCAGGGGGGGCTATATAGAGCAATACACACCCCCCAGGGGGGGCTATATAGAGCAATACACACACCCCAGGGGGGGCTATATAGAGCAATACACACACACCCCAGGGGGGGCTATATAGAGCAATACACACACACCCCAGGGGGGGGCTATATAGAGCAATACACACACCCCAGGGGGGGCTATATAGAGCAATACACACACCCCAGGGGGGGCTATATAGAGCAATACACACACCCCCCAGGGGGGGCTATATAGAGCAATACACCCCCCCCAGGGGGGGCTATATAGAGCAATACACACACCCCAGGGGGGGCTATATAGAGCAATACACACACACCCCAGGGGGGGCTATATAGAGCAATACACACACACCCCAGGGGGGGCTATATAGAGCAATACACACACCCCCCAGGGGGGGCTATATAGAGCAATACACACTCCCCAGGGGGGTCTATATAGAGCAATACACACACCCCAGGGGGGGCTATATAGAGCAATACACACACCCCCCAGGGGGGGCTATATAGAGCAATACACACACCCCGGGGGGGGCTATTTAGAGCAATACACACACACCCCAGGGGGGGCTATATAGAGCAATACACACACCCCCCAGGGGGGGCTATATAGAGCAATACACACACCCCAGGGGGGCTATAGAGCAATACACACACCCCAGGGGGGGCTATATAGAGCAATACACACACACCCCAGGGGGGGCTATAGAGCAATACACACACACCCCAGGGAGGGCTATATAGAGCAATACACACACCCCAGGGGGGGCTATATAGAGCAATACACACCCCCCAGGGGGGGCTATAGAGCAATACACAAACACCAGGGGGGGCTATATAGAGCAATACACACACACCCCCCAGGGGGGGCTATATAGAGCAATACACACACCCCAGGGGGGGCTATATAGAGCAATACACACACCCCCAAGGGGGGGTATATAGAGCAATACACACACCCCAGGGGGGGCTATATAGAGCAATACACACACCACCCAGGGGGGGGCTATATAGAGCAATACACACACCCCAGGGGGGGCTATATAGAGCAATACACACACCCCAGGGGGGGCTATATATAGAGCAATACACACACTACAGGGGGGGCTATATAGAGCAATACACACACACACCAGGGGGGGCTATATAGAGCAATACACACACACCCCAGGGGGGGCTATATAGAGCAATTCACACACACCCCAGGGGGGGATATATAGCGCAATACACACACACCCCAGGGGGGGCTATATAGAGCAATACACACACACCCCAGGGGGGGCTATATAGAGCAATACACACACACCCCAGGGGGGGGCTATAGAGCAATACACACACACCCCATTGGGGGCTATATAGAGCAATACACACACACCCCAGGGGGGGCTATATAGAGCAATACACACACCCCAGGGGGGGCTATATAGAGCAATACACACACCCCCCAGGGGGGCTATATAGAGCAATACACACACCCCAGGGGGGGCTATATAGAGCAATACACACACACCCCAGGGGGGGCTATATAGAGCAATACACACACACACCAGGGGGGCTATATAGAGCAATACACACACACCCCAGGGGGGGCTATATAGAGCAATACACACACACCCAGGGGGGGCTATATAGAGCAATACACACACACCCCAGGGGGGGCTATATAGAGCAATACACACACACCCCAGGGGGGGCTATATAGAGCAATACACACACACCCAGGGGGGGCTATATAGAGCAATACACACACACCCCAGGGGGGGCTATATAGAGCAATACACACACCCCAGGGGGGCTATAGAGCATACACACACCCCAGGGGGGGCTATATAGAGCAATACACACACACCCCAGGGGGGGCTATATAGAGCAATACACACACACCCCAGGGGGGGCTATATAGAGCAATACACACACACCCCAGGGGGGGCTATATAGAGCAATACACACACACCCCAGGGGGGGCTATATAGAGCAATACACACACCCCAGGGGGGGCTATATAGAGCAATACACACACACCCCAGGGGGGGCTATATAGAGCAATACACACACACCCCAGGGGGGGCTATATAGAGCAATACACACACACCCCAGGGGGGGCTATATAGAGCAATACACACACACCCCAGGGGGGGCTATATAGAGCAATACACACACACCCAGGGGGGGCTATATAGAGCAATACACACACACCCCAGGGGGGCTATATAGAGCAATACACACACACCCCAGGGGGGGCTATATAGAGCAATACACACACACCCCAGGGGGGGCTATATAGAGCAATACACACACACCCCAGGGGGGGCTATATAGAGCAATACACACACACCCCAGGGGGGGCTATATAGAGCAATACACACACACCCCAGGGGGGGCTATATAGAGCAATACACACACACCCCAGGGGGGGCTATATAGAGCAATACACACACACCCCAGGGGGGGCTATATAGAGCAATACACACACACCCCAGGGGGGGCTATATAGAGCAATACACACACACCCCAGGGGGGGCTATATAGAGCAATACACACACACCCCAGGGGGGGCTATATAGAGCAATACACACACACCCCAGGGGGGGCTATATAGAGCAATACACACACACCCCAGGGGGGGCTATATAGAGCAATACACACACCCCCAGGGGGGGCTATATAGAGCAATACACACACACCCCAGGGGGGGCTATATAGAGCAATACACACACACCCCAGGGGGGGCTATATAGAGCAATACACACACACCCCAGGGGGGGCTATATAGAGCAATACACACCCCCGGGGGGGCTAGGCACCCCAGGGGGGGCTATATAGAGCAATACACACACACCCCAGGGGGGGCTATATAGAGCAATACACACACCCCCCAGGGGGGGCTATATAGAGCAATACACACACCCCAGGGGGGGCTATATAGAGCAATACACACACACCCCAGGGGGGGCTATATAGAGCAATACACACACCCCCCAGGGGGGGCTATATAGAGCAATACACACACCCCAGGGGGGGCACCCCAGGGGGGCTATATAGAGCAATACACACACACCCCAGGGGGGGCTATATAGAGCAATACACACACCCCAGGGGGGCTATAGAGCAATACACACACCCCAGGGGGGGCTATATAGAGCAATACACACACACCCCAGGGGGGGCTATATAGAGCAATACACACACCCCAGGGGGGGCTATATAGAGCAATACACACCCCCCAGGGGGGGCTATATAGAGCAATACACACACACCCCAGGGGGGGCTATATAGAGCAATACACACACACCCCAGGGGGGGCTATATAGAGCAATACACACACACCCCAGGGGGGGCTATATAGAGCAATACACACACACCCCAGGGGGGGCTATATAGAGCAATACACACACCCCAGGGGGGGCTATATAGAGCAATACACACACCCCCAGGGGGGGCTATATAGAGCAATACACACACCCCAGGGGGGCTATATAGAGCAATACACACACCCCAGGGGGGGCTATATAGAGCAATACACACACCCCAGGGGGGGCTATATAGAGCAATACACACACCCCAGGGGGGGCTATATAGAGCAATACACACACCCCAGGGGGGGCTATATAGAGCAATACACACACACACCAGGGGGGGCTATATAGAGCAATACACACACACCCCAGGGGGGGCTATATAGAGCAATACACACACACCCCAGGGGGGGCTATATAGAGCAATACACACACACCCCAGGGGGGGCTATATAGAGCAATACACACACACCCCAGGGGGGGCTATATAGAGCAATACACACACACCCCAGGGGGGGCTATATAGAGCAATACACACACACCCCAGGGGGGGCTATATAGAGCAATACACACACCCCAGGGGGGGCTATATAGAGCAATACACACACCCCAGGGGGGGCTATATAGAGCAATACACACACACCCCAGGGGGGGCTATATAGAGCAATACACACACACCCCAGGGGGGGCTATATAGAGCAATACACACACACCCCAGGGGGGGCTATATAGAGCAATACACACACACCCCAGGGGGGGCTATATAGAGCAATACACACACACCCCAGGGGGGGCTATATAGAGCAATACACACACACCCCAGGGGGGGCTATATAGAGCAATACACACACACCCCAGGGGGGGCTATATAGAGCAATACACACACACCCCAGGGGGGGCTATATAGAGCAATACACACACACCCAGGGGGGGCTATATAGAGCAATACACACACACCCCAGGGGGGGCTATATAGAGCAATACACACACACCCCAGGGGGGGCTATATAGAGCAATACACACACACCCCAGGGGGGGCTATATAGAGCAATACACACACACCCCAGGGGGGGCTATATAGAGCAATACACACACCCCAGGGGGGGCTATATAGAGCAATACACACACCCCAGGGGGGGCTATATAGAGCAATACACACACACCCCAGGGGGGGCTATATAGAGCACCCCAGGGGGGGCTATATAGAGCAATACACACACACCCCAGGGGGGGCTATATAGAGCAATACACACACACCCCAGGGGGGGCTATATAGAGCAATACACACACACCCCAGGGGGGGCTATATAGAGCAATACACACACACCCCAGGGGGGGCTATATAGAGCAATACACACACCCCAGGGGGGGCTATATAGAGCAATACACACACACCCCAGGGGGGGCTATATAGAGCAATACACACACACCCCAGGGGGGGCTATATAGAGCAATACACACACACCCCAGGGGGGGCTATATAGAGCAATACACACACACCCCAGGGGGGGCTATATAGAGCAATACACACACACCCCAGGGGGGGCTATATAGAGCAATACACACACACCCCAGGGGGGGCTATATAGAGCAATACACACACACCCCAGGGGGGGCTATATAGAGCAATACACACACACCCCAGGGGGGGCTATATAGAGCAATACACACACACCCCAGGGGGGGCTATATAGAGCAATACACACACACCCCAGGGGGGGCTATATAGAGCAATACACACACACCCCAGGGGGGGCTATATAGAGCAATACACACACACCCCAGGGGGGGCTATATAGAGCAATACACACACACCCCAGGGGGGGCTATATAGAGCAATACACACACCCCAGGGGGGGCTATATAGAGCAATACACACACCCCAGGGGGGGCTATATAGAGCAATACACACACACCCCAGGGGGGGCTATATAGAGCAATACACACACACCCCAGGGGGGGCTATATAGAGCAATACACACACACCCCAGGGGGGGCTATATAGAGCAATACACACACACCCCAGGGGGGGCTATATAGAGCAATACACACCCCCCAGGGGGGGCTATATAGAGCAATACACACACACCCCAGGGAGGGCTATATAGAGCAATACACACACACCCCAGGGGGGGCTATATAGAGCAATACACACACACCCCAGGGGGGGCTATATAGAGCAATACACACACACCCCAGGGGGGGCTATATAGAGCAATACACACACACCCCAGGGGGGGCTATATAGAGCAATACACACACCCCAGGGGGGGCTATAGAGCAATACACACACACCCCAGGGGGGGCTATATAGAGCAATACACACCCCCCAGGGGGGGCTATATAGAGCAATACACACACACCCCAGGGGGGGCTATATAGAGCAATACACACACACCCCAGGGGGGGCTATATAGAGCAATACACACACACCCCAGGGGGGGCTATATAGAGCAATACACACACACCCCAGGGGGGGCTATATAGAGCAATACACACACCCCAGGGGGGGCTATATAGAGCAATACACACACCCCAGGGGGGGCTATAGAGCAATACACACACCCCCAGGGGGGGCTATATAGAGCAATACACACACACCCCAGGGGGGGCTATATAGAGCAATACACACACACCCCAGGGGGGGCTATATAGAGCAATACACACACACCCCAGGGGGGGCTATATAGAGCAATACACACACACCCCAGGGGGGGCTATATAGAGCAATACACACACACCCCAGGGGGGGCTATATAGAGCAATACACACACACCCCAGGGGGGGCTATATAGAGCAATACACCCACACCCCAGGGGGGGCTATATAGAGCAATACACACACACCCCAGGGGGGGCTATATAGAGCAATACACACACACCCCAGGGGGGGCTATATAGAGCAATACACACACACCCCAGGGGGGGCTATATAGAGCAATACACACACCCCCCAGGGGGGGCTATATAGAGCAATACACACACACCCCAGGGGGGGCTATATAGAGCAATACACACACACCCCAGGGGGGGCTATATAGAGCAATACACACACACCCCAGGGGGGGCTATATAGAGCAATACACACACCCCCCAGGGGGGGCTATATAGAGCAATACACACACACCCCAGGGGGGGCTATATAGAGCAATACACACACACCCCAGGGGGGGCTATATAGAGCAATACACACACACCCCAGGGGGGGCTATATAGAGCAATACACACACACCCCAGGGGGGGCTATATAGAGCAATACACACACACCCCAGGGGGGGCTATATAGAGCAATACACACACACCCCAGGGGGGGCTATATAGAGCAATACACACACACCCCAGGGGGGGCTATATAGAGCAATACACACACACCCCAGGGGGGGCTATATAGAGCAATACACACACACCCCCAGGGGGGGCTATATAGAGCAATACACACACACCCCAGGGGGGGCTATATAGAGCAATACACACACACCCCAGGGGGGGCTATATAGAGCAATACACACACCCCAGGGGGGGCTATATAGAGCAATACACACACACCCCAGGGGGGGCTATATAGAGCAATACACACACACCCCAGGGGGGGCTATATAGAGCAATACACACACACCCCAGGGGGGGCTATATAGAGCAATACACACACACCCCAGGGGGGGCTATATAGAGCAATACACACACACCCCAGGGGGGGCTATATAGAGCAATACACACACACCCCAGGGGGGGCTATATAGAGCAATACACACACACCCCAGGGGGGGCTATATAGAGCAATACACACACACCCCAGGGGGGGCTATATAGAGCAATACACACACACCCCAGGGGGGGCTATATAGAGCAATACACACACCCCCAGGGGGGGCTATATAGAGCAATACACACACACCCCAGGGGGGGCTATATAGAGCAATACACACACACCCCAGGGGGGGCTATATAGAGCAATACACACACACCCCAGGGGGGGCTATATAGAGCAATACACACACACCCCAGGGGGGGCTATATAGAGCAATACACACACACCCCAGGGGGGGCTATATAGAGCAATACACACACACCCCAGGGGGGGCTATATAGAGCAATACACACACACCCCAGGGGGGGCTATATAGAGCAATACACACACACCCCAGGGGGGGCTATATAGAGCAATACACACACACCCCAGGGGGGGCTATATAGAGCAATACACACACACCCCAGGGGGGGCTATATAGAGCAATACACACACACCCCAGGGGGGGCTATATAGAGCAATACACACACACCCCAGGGGGGGCTATATAGAGCAATACACACACACCCCAGGGGGGGCTATATAGAGCAATACACACACACCCCAGGGGGGGCTATATAGAGCAATACACACACACCCCAGGGGGGGCTATATAGAGCAATACACACACCCCCAGGGGGGGCTATATAGAGCAATACACACACACCCCAGGGGGGGCTATATAGAGCAATACACACACACCCCAGGGGGGGCTATATAGAGCAATACACACACCCCCAGGGGGGGCTATATAGAGCAATACACACACACCCCAGGGGGGGCTATATAGAGCAATACACACACACCCCAGGGGGGGCTATATAGAGCAATACACACACACCCCAGGGGGGGCTATATAGAGCAATACACACACACCCCAGGGGGGGCTATATAGAGCAATACACACACACCCCAGGGGGGGCTATATAGAGCAATACACACACACCCCAGGGGGGGCTATATAGAGCAATACACACACACCCCAGGGGGGGCTATATAGAGCAATACACACACACCCCAGGGGGGGCTATATAGAGCAATACACACACACCCCAGGGGGGGCTATATAGAGCAATACACACACACCCCAGGGGGGGCTATATAGAGCAATACACACACACCCCAGGGGGGGCTATATAGAGCAATACACACACACCCCAGGGGGGGCTATATAGAGCAATACACACACACCCCAGGGGGGGCTATATAGAGCAATACACACACACCCCAGGGGGGGCTATATAGAGCAATACACACACACCCCAGGGGGGGCTATATAGAGCAATACACACACACCCCAGGGGGGGCTATATAGAGCAATACACACACACCCCAGGGGGGGCTATATAGAGCAATACACACACACCCCAGGGGGGGCTATATAGAGCAATACACACACACCCCAGGGGGGGCTATATAGAGCAATACACACACCCCAGGGGGGGCTATATAGAGCAATACACACACCCCAGGGGGGGCTATATAGAGCAATACACACACACCCCAGGGGGGGCTATATAGAGCAATACACACACACCCCAGGGGGGGCTATATAGAGCAATACACACACCCCAGGGGGGGCTATATAGAGCAATACACACACCCCAGGGGGGGCTATATAGAGCAATACACACACACCCCAGGGGGGGCTATATAGAGCAATACACACACACCCCAGGGGGGGCTATATAGAGCAATACACACACCCCAGGGGGGGCTATATAGAGCAATACACACACACCCCAGGGGGGGCTATATAGAGCAATACACACACACCCCAGGGGGGGCTATATAGAGCAATACACACACACCCCAGGGGGGGCTATATAGAGCAATACACACACACCCCAGGGGGGGCTATATAGAGCAATACACACACACCCCAGGGGGGGCTATATAGAGCAATACACACACCCCAGGGGGGCTATATAGAGCAATACACACACACCCCAGGGGGGGCTATATAGAGCAATACACACACCCCAGGGGGGCTATATAGAGCAATACACACACACCCCAGGGGGGGCTATATAGAGCAATACACACACACCCCAGGGGGGGCTATATAGAGCAATACACACACACCCCAGGGGGGGCTATATAGAGCAATACACACACACCCCAGGGGGGGCTATATAGAGCAATACACACACACCCCAGGGGGGGCTATATAGAGCAATACACACACACCCCAGGGGGGGCTATATAGAGCAATACACACACACCCCAGGGGGGGCTATATAGAGCAATACACACACACCCCAGGGGGGGCTATATAGAGCAATACACACACACCCCAGGGGGGGCTATATAGAGCAATACACACACACCCCAGGGGGGGCTATATAGAGCAATACACACACACCCCAGGGGGGGCTATATAGAGCAATACACACACACCCCAGGGGGGGCTATATAGAGCAATACACACACCCCAGGGGGGGCTATATAGAGCAATACACACACACCCCAGGGGGGGCTATATAGAGCAATACACACACCCCAGGGGGGCATATAGAGCAACACACACCCCAGGGGGGGCTATATAGAGCAATACACACACACCCCAGGGGGGGCTATATAGAGCAATACACACACCCCAGGGGGGGCTATATAGAGCAATACACACACCCCAGGGGGGGCTATATAGAGCAATACACACACACCCCAGGGGGGGCTATATAGAGCAATACACACCCCCCAGGGGGGGATATAGAGCAATACACACACACCCCAGGGGGGGCTATATAGAGCAATACACACACACCCCAGGGGGGGCTATATAGAGCAATACACACACACCCCAGGGGGGGCTATATAGAGCAATACACACACCCCAGGGGGGGCTATATAGAGCAATACACACACACCCCAGGGGGGGCTATATAGAGCAATACACACACACCCCAGGGGGGGCTATATAGAGCAATACACACACACCCCAGGGGGGGCTATATAGAGCAATACACACACACCCCAGGGGGGGCTATATAGAGCAATACACACACACCCCAGGGGGGGCTATATAGAGCAATACACACACACCCCAGGGGGGGCTATATAGAGCAATACACACACACCCCAGGGGGGGCTATATAGAGCAATACACACACACCCCAGGGGGGGCTATATAGAGCAATACACACACACCCCAGGGGGGGCTATATAGAGCAATACACACCCCCGGGGGGCTAGGCACCCCCCAGGGGGGGCTATATAGAGCAATACACACACCCCAGGTGGGGCTATATAGAGCAATACACACACCCCGGGGGGGGCTATATAGAGCAATACACACACCCCAGGGGGGGCTATATAGAGCAATACACACACCCCAGGGGGGGCTATATAGAGCAATACACACACACCCCAGGGGGGGCTATATAGAGCAATACACACACACCCCAGGGGGGGCTATATAGAGCGACACACACACCCCAGGGGGGTCTATATAGAGCAATACACACACACCCCAGGGGGGGCTATATAGAGCGATACACACACCCCAGGGGGGGCTATATAGAGCAATACACACACACCCCAGGGGGGGCTATATAGAGCAATACACACACCCCAGGGGGGCTATATAGAGCAATACACACACACCCCAGTGGGGGGCTATATAGAGCAATACACACCCCCCAGGGGGGGCTATATAGAGCAATACACACACACCCAGGGGGGGCTATATAGAGCAATACACACACACCCCAGGGGGGTCTATATAGAGCAATACACACACACCCCAGGGGGGTCTATATAGAGCAATACACACACACCCCAGGGGGGTCTATATAGAGCAATACACACACACCCCAGGGGGGGCTATATAGAGCAATACACACACACCCCAGGGGGGGCTATATAGAGCAATACACACACCCCAGGGGGGGCTATATAGAGCAATACACACACACCCCAGGGGGGGCTATATAGTGCAATACACACACACCCCAGGGGGGGCTATATAGAGCAATACACACACACCCCAGGGGGGGCTATATAGAGCAATACACACACCCCAGGGGGGGCTATATAGAGCAATACACACACACCCCAGGGGGGGCTATATAGTGCAATACACACACACCCCAGGGGGGGCTATATAGAGCAATACACACACCCCAGGGGGGGCTATATAGAGCAATACACACACACCCCAGGGGGGGCTATATAGAGCAATACACACACCCCAGGGGGAGCTATATAGAGCAATACACACACACCCCAGGGGGGGGCTATATAGAGCAATACACACACCCCAGGGGGGCTATATAGAGCAATACACACACACCCCAGGGGGGGCTATATAGAGCAATACACACACCCCAGGGGGGGCTATATAGAGCAATACACACACACCCCAGGGGGGGCTATATAGAGCAATACACACACCCCAGGGGGGGCTATATAGAGCAATACACACACACCCCA
Organism: Salmo salar; assembly: GCF_965601325.2. Lineage (NCBI taxonomy): Eukaryota > Metazoa > Chordata > Actinopteri > Salmoniformes > Salmonidae > Salmo > Salmo salar. The sequence goes on along the minus strand of NC_138314.1, from coordinate 49,630,931 downwards.
GGGGGGGCTATATAGAGCAATACACACACCCCAGGGGGAGCTATATAGAGCAATACACACACACCCCAGGGGGGGGCTATATAGAGCAATACACACACCCCAGGGGGGCTATATAGAGCAATACACACACACCCCAGGGGGGGCTATATAGAGCAATACACACACCCCAGGGGGGGCTATATAGAGCAATACACACACACCCCAGGGGGGGCTATATAGAGCAATACACACACACCCCAGGGTGGGTCTATATAGAGCAATACACACACACCCCAGGGGGGGCTATATAGAGCAATACACACACCCCGGGGGGGCTATATAGAGCAATACACACACACCCCAGGGGGGGCTATATAGAGCAATACACACACACCCCAGGGGGGGCTATATAGAGCAATACACACACACCCCAGGGGGGGCTATATAGAGCAATACACACACACCCCAGGGGGGGGCTATATAGAGCAATACACACACCCCAGGGGGGGCTATATAGAGCAATACACACACACCCCAGGGGGGGCTATATAAAGCAATACACACACCCCAGGGGGGGCTATATAGAGCAATACACACACACCCCAGGGGGGGCTATATAGAGCAATACACACACACCCCAGGGGGGGCTATATAGAGCAATACACACACACCCCAGGGGGGGCTATATAGAGCAATACACACACACCCCAGGGGGGGGCTATATAGAGCAATACACACACCCCAGGGGGGGCTATATAGAGCAATACACACACACCCCAGGGGGGGCTATATAGAGCAATACACACACACCCCAGGGGGGGCTATATAGAGCAATACACACACACCCCAGGGGGGGCTATATAGAGCAATACACACACACCCCAGGGGGGGCTATATAGAGCAATACACACACCCCAGGGGGGGGCTATATAGAGCAATACACACACCCCAGGGGGGGCTATATAGAGCAATACACACACACCCCAGGGGGGGCTATATAAAGCAATACACACACCCCAGGGGGGGCTATATAGAGCAATACACACACACCCCAGGGGGGGCTATATAGAGCAATACACACACACACCAGGGGGGCTATATAGAGCAATACACACACACCCCAGGGTGGGCTATATAGAGCAATACACACACACCCCAGGGGGGGCTATATAGAGCAATACACACACACCCCAGGGGGGGCTATATAGAGCAATACACACACACCCCAGGGGGGGCTATATAGAGCAATACACACACACCCCAGGGGGGGCTATATAGAGCAATACACACACACCCCAGGGGGGGCTATATAGAGCAATACACACACACCCCAGGGGGGGCTATATAGAGCAATACACACACACCCCAGGGGGGGCTATATAGAGCAATACACATACACCCCAGGGGGGCTATATAGAGCAATACACACACACCCCAGGGGGGGCTATATAGAGCAATACACACACACCCCAGGGGGGGCTATATAGAGCAATACACACACACCCCAGGGGGGGCTATATAGAGCAATACACACACACCCCAGGGGGGGCTATATAGAGCAATACACACACACCCCAGGGGGGGCTATATAGAGCAATACACACACCCCAGGGGGGGCTATATAGAGCAGTCCAGTCCAGTCCAGGCCAGATCAGACCTAACCAGACCAGTCCAGTCCAGAGCTAACCAGTCCAGTCCAGAGCTAACCAGTCCAGTCCAGAGCTAACCAGACCAGACCAGTCCAGAGCTAACCAGTCCAGTCCAGAGCTAACCAGACCAGTCCAGAGCTAACCAGACCAGTCCAGAGCTAACCAGACCAGTCCAGAGCTAACCAGACCAGTCCAGAGCTAACCAGACCAGTCCAGAGCTAACCAGACCAGTCCAGAGCTAACCAGTCCTAACCAGTCCTGTCCAGAGCTAACCAGTCCTAACCAGTCCAGTCCAGACCTAACTGGATAGTTTGTGATGATGTCTCTCTCTGTCCTCAGTCTGAAACTGGAGTGTGAGAAACTGTCCAGTGAGAAGACAGAGATGCAGAGACACTATGTTATGGTGAGCTTCGTGTGTGTGTGAGTGTGTGAGTGTGTGTGTGTGTGTGTGTGTGTGTGTGTGTGTGTGTGTGTGTGTGTGTGTGTGTGTGTGTGTGTGTGTGTGTGTGTACGACCAATTTTATTCAATAATCCCTATTTCTACTATGATAACATATTGTAGAAGGAATTTTATTTTTGTCAACCTAAAATCCAATGACAAGGTGTGGTGACCAGAAGTTAAGTTGGTTCTACTGTCTGTGAGATTCTACTGCGTGGTTCTATTGTCTGTGTGGTTCTACTGTGAGATTCTACTGTCTGTGAGATTCTACTGTGTGTTCTACTGTCTGTGAGATTCTACTGTCTGTGAGATTCTACTGTCTGTGAGATTCAACTGTGTGGTTCTACTGTCTGAGATTCTGCTCTCTGTGTGATTCTACTGTCTGAGAGTCTACTGTGTGGTTCTACTGTCTGTGAGATTCTACTGTGTGGTTCTACTGTCTGTGAGATTCTACTGTCTGTGTGGTTCTACTGTCTGTGTGGTTCTACTGTCTGTGTGGTTCTACTGTCTGTGTGGTTCTACTGTCTGTGAGATTCTACAGTGTGGTTCTACTGTCTGTGAGATTCTACTGTCTGTGTGGTTCTACTGTCTGTGAGATTCTACTGTCTGTGTGGTTCTACTGTCTGTGTGGTTCTACTGTCTGTGTGGTTCTACTGTCTGTGTTGTTCTACTGTCTGTGAGAATCTACAGTGTGGTTCTACTGTCTGTGAGATTCTGCTGTGTGGTTCTATTGTCTGTGAGATTCTACTGTGTGGTTCTACTGTCTGTGAGATTCTACAGTAAGGTTCTACTGTCTGTGAGATTCTACAGTGTGGTTCTACTGTCTGTGAGATTCAACTGTCTGTGAGATTCTACTGTGTGTTTCTACTGTCTGTGAGATTCTACAGTGTGGTTCTATTGTATGTGAGATTCTATTGTCTGTGAGATTCTATTGTCTGTGAGATTCTACTGTCTGTGAGATTCTACAGTGTGGTTCTACTGTCTGTGAGATTCTACAGTGTGGTTCTACTGTCTGTGAGATTCTACAATGTGGTTCTACTGTGTGGTTCTACTGTCTGTGTGAATCTACTGTGTGGTTCTACTGTCTGTGAGATTCTACTCTGTGGTTCTACTGTCTGTGAGATTCTACTGTCTGAGATTCTACTGTCTGTGAGATTCTACTATTTGTGAGATTCTACTGTGTGGTTCTACTGTCTGTGAGATTCTACTGTGTGGTTCTACTGTCTGTGAGATTCTACTGTCTGTGAGATTCTACTGTGTGGTTCTACTGTCTGTGTGGTTCTACTGTGTGGTTCTACTGTGAGATTCTACAGTGTGGTTCTACTGTCTGAGATTCTACTGTCTGTGAGATTCTACTGTGTGGTTCTACTGTCTGTGAGATTCTACAGTGTGGTTCTACTGTCTGTGAGATTCTACTGTGTGGTTCTACTGTTTGTGAGATTCTACTGTGTGGTTCTACTGTCTGTGAGATTCTACTGTGTGGTTCTACTGTCTGTGAGATTCTACTGTCTGTGTGGTTCTACTGTCTGTGTGGTTTTACTGTGTGGTTCTACTGTCTGTGAGATTCTACTGTGTGGTTCTACTATCTGTGAGATTCTACTGTGTGGTTCTACTGTCTGTGAGATTCTACTGTCTGTGAGATTCTACTGTCTGTGAGATTCTACTGTGTGGTTCTACTGTCTGTGTGGTTCTACTGTGTGGTTCTACTGTCTGTGAGATTCTACAGTGTGGTTCTACTGTCTGAGATTCTACTGTCTGTGAGATTCTACTGTGTGGTTCTACTCTCTGTGAGATTCTACAGTGTGGTTCTACTGTCTGTGAGATTCTACTGTCTGTGAGATTCTACTGTGTGGTTCTACTGTCTGTGAGATTCTACTGTCTGTGTGGTTCTACTGTCTGTGTGGTTCTACTGTGTGGTTCTACTGTCTGTGTGGTTCTACTGTGTGGTTCTACTGTCTGTGAGATTCTACAGTGGGGTTCTACTGTCTGTGAGATTCTACAGTGTGGTTCTACTGTGTGTGAGATTCTTCAGTGGGGTTCTACTGTGTGGTTATACTGTCTGTGAGATTCTACTGTGTGGTTCTACTGTCTGTGAGATTCTACAGTGGGGTTCTACTGTGTGGTTATACTGTCTGTGAGATTCTACTGTGTGGTTCTACTGTCTGAGATTCTACTGTCTGAGATTCTACTGTCTGAGATTCTACTGTCTGTGAGATTCTCCTGTCTGTGAGATTCTCCTGTCTGTGAGATTCTACTGACTGAGATTCTACTGTGTGGTTCTACTGTCTGTGAGATTCTACTGTGTGGTTCTACTGTCTGTGAGATTCTACTGTGTGAGAAAAAGAAAGTAGAAAATGATAGACACTGAAGATAAATGTTTGTCTTTGTCTTTCAGTACTATGAGATGTCTTATGGACTCAACATTGAGATGCACAAACAGGTAGGAAATTAGACTGAGTGAGTCTTAAAATGAATGCGTGTGTGTGTGTGTGTGTGTGTGTGTGTGTGTGTGTGTCTGTGTCTCGGCTGCAGTGTTTAAAATGTAAGTGTATGGAGATAGATTAGATAGATAGATAGATAGATAGATAGATAGATAGATAGATAGATAGATAGATAGATAGATAGATAGATAGATAGATAGATAGATAGATAGATAGATAGATAGATAGATAGATAGATAGATAGATAGATAGGGAGGTTAGATAGGGAGGTTAGATAGGGAGGTTAGATTAGATGGGGAGATTAGATTATATAGGGAGGTTAGATAGGGAGGTTAGATTGGATAGGGAGATTAGATTATATAGAGAGGTTAGATAGGGAGATAGATTAGATAGGGAGAGAGATAGATTTTCATCATGTTTAAAACATAGAAGCAGTGAGTCCTAAACAAAAGATGTGTTGTGCACATATAGAACAAAACTTTTAATAAAAAATAACAATCTGTAAATATGCCCTTATCATTTACACCAACATACAGTATGGCAAGATCCAAAAGCAAATGAGTCATCATTAACCAAAACAAATGATGACTACCAAAGAAATGCAAGGCAGGTTTTTTCTGGTTACCACGGCACATTTTACAAACATATTATTTACTTTGCAAACACAGCAGTGGTCAGATGGCGGGGTTTGTGAATGTGACAACATGTGGCTCCACAGATTACGTTTTTTTACATGCATTTGACATGTTTGTGACTGCTCTCCTGTTGTTGTGAGTCGGCTCGTATATTGTTGTGAGTCGGCTCGTATATTGTTGTGAGTCGGCTCGTATATTGTTGTGAGTCGGCTCGTATATTGTTGTGAGTCGGCTCGTATGTTTGTGAGTCGGCTCGTATGTTGTCGTGAGTCGGCTCGTATGTTTGTGAGTCGGCTCGTATGTTGTCGTGAGTCGGCTTGTATGTTGTCGTGAGTCGGCTCGTATGTTTGTGAGTCGGCTCGTATATTGTCGTGAGTCGGCTCGTATGTTTGTGAGTCGGCTCGTATGTTGTCGTGAGTCGGCTCGTATATTGTCGTGAGTCGGCTCGTATATTGTCGTGAGTCGGCTCGTATATTGTCGTGAGTCGGCTCGTATATTGTCGTGAGTCGGCTCGTATACTGTCGTGAGCCGGCTCGTATATTGTCGTGAGTCGCGTTTTACAGATCAGTACGCAAATCTTAATCATGGCATCCATATTAGGACTTCCTCAGTTCTCATGTTCCCATTTAGGCTGAATTATTATGTATAAAAACAAATATATGACATAGTTAGTTTTAGGAATGCGCGTGTTTGATCACCCATATAAAAATGTGTTCCATTTTTATGATATCCGACGATTGTTATGATAATATTAATTTACACAGTTTACAGAAAAGTACTTTTATTTTGAAGGATTCATGACTTCCTGATCTTGCTGGTATCTATCAGTCGTTTTTTTAGACTAGTAGCTTGTTCTTTCTGCATGGGATTGAGCATGGAGGAGTAAAACGATCAAGGGTGACTCTCAAGTAAATTTGATTAACATAAAGTTTGGATTGACTGAACAAACTGTCCAATCAAACAAAATTAGCTGATGCTAGCTAGTTAGCATCGGCCTGCTAAGCTTCCGTAAATTCGGCTAGCTAAACTAGCATAGCTAAGTTATCTTGCCTAGTTACAACAAGGTTGATATGAACGTTCAGTAAGTGTTAATCTTATTATTATTTTTCTCAGCCAGGGAGAATATGCTACCGTCATTGAGTCATGTTAACTAGCTAATATTAGCTAAATAGCTAGCTAGCTAGCTCACTTGCAGATAATTTATTTAGCTAGCTAGCTTGCTTGCTAATGCGTTGCTTGCTAGGGAGTACCAGAGATCATTTTTAAGCCTATTCATCTTCTAGCTAGCTAGCTAACTAGCTAGGCTTCATCTAGCTAGCTAGCCATGATGCTTACAAAACAGTTCAAATCTAACATTGGCTGACATTGCACACATACATTGCACACATACAGCAACCCCACATACACAACGCTCCAAAAGCGTTCTCTACCAAGGGATAGGATTCTACCAAGAACCATTTTCATCACATTTTGGATGATGAGGGTTCTTTATAAGGCAAATGGTTCAACCTAAAACCATTTTTCATCCTAAGAACAGTTTCTGGAAGATAGGGTTCTTGATGATTCTTTGGAAGGCCAGAAGGTTCTAACTAGGTTCTAAATTGAACCTTTCTGATTCTGAATCAGATTTTTATTGTATTTTCTGTTCTTTCTTTTAATTAGTGCCTTAAATGTTAGTGTTTACATCAGTGTTTAAACTTTAACCCTCTAGAGTTAAAAAATATAGGTGTGAGAATGTTTTAAACTGTACCTGTATGAGAATATTTGTATCCAGCAAATTGTTACCTAGTGTTGATTTTTCATTGTAATATTTTAGTGTAACAAAGAGGTAAATGTGACACTCTTTGGTGGTGTAAAAGAACCCCAGTGTTGGAGTGTGTCATTTTTACTCTGTGTAGAGTAAAATACTCAAAACCACACCCATCAATGTCATATTTCCCAGCATGCTCTATAGCAGGTTGATTTTCTTAATTGTTTCAATATCTGTGTTTTTGCATGTGCATTGATTGATTGATCAGATGCTACATCAGATCTAGGGGCTGTAGGTAGCCTAGTGGTTAATAAGGATCCAACACTTTTTTCAATTTTCTCCTAAAATGACATACCCAAATCTATCTGCCTGTAGCTCAGGACCTGAAGCAAGGATATGCATATTCTTGATACCATTTGAAAGGAAACACTTTGAAGTTTGTGGAAATGTTAAATCAATGTAGGAGAGCATAACACATTAGATCTGATAAAAGATAATACAAAGAAAAAAAACATGCATTTTTTTTGTATTTTCTTTGTACCGTCATTTTTTAAATGCAAGAGAAAGGCCATAATGTATTATTCCAGCCCAGGCGCAATTTAGATTTTGGCCACTAGATGGCAGCAGTGTATGTGCAAAATTTTAAACTGACCCAATGAACCATTGCATTTCTGTTGAACTTTTGTATCAATACTGCCCAAATGTGCCTAATTGGTTTATTAATACATTTTCAAGTTCATAACTGTGCACTCTCCTCAAACAATAGCATGGTATTATTTCACTGTAATAGCTACTGTAAATTGGAAAGTGCAGTTAGATTAACAAGAATTTAAGCTTTCTGACCATATCAGATATGTCTATGTCCTGAGAAATGTTCCTGTTACTTACAACCTCATGCTAATCACATTAGCCTACCTTAGCTCAACCGGGACACCGATCCTGTAGAGGTTTTAATTCAACGTTTTAAAGTAGGGGCTGCGGGGTAGGGTTGTTATACTGCTCTAATCACCATACTGTAGGGACGGCCAACTACAACCATTTCCTGATGTTGATTAGTAGGATCAGGAGGAGGGTTGGCCCTGCTGTAAGTCAATCTGCCATAACACTAAACAGGAGGAGGGTTGGCCCTGCTGTAAGTCAATCTGCCATAACATTAAACAGGAGGAGGGTTGGCCCTGCTGTAAGTCAATCTGCCATAACACTAAACAGGAGGAGGGTTGGCCCTGCTGTAAGTCAATCTGCCATAACATTAAACAGGAGGAGGGTTGGCCCTGCTGTAAATCAATCTGCCATAACATTAAACAGGAGGAGGATTGGCCCTGCTGTAAGTCAATCTGCCATAACACTAAACAGGAGGAGGGTTGGCCCTGCTGTAAGTCAATCTGCCATAACACTAAACAGGAGGAGGGTTGGCCCTGCTGTAAGTCAATCTGCCATAACATTAAACAGGAGGAGGATTGGCCCTGCTGTAAGTCAATCTGCCATAACATTAAACAGGAGGAGGATTGGCCCTGCTGTAAGTCAATCTGCCATAACATTAAACAGGAGGAGGATTGGCCCTGCTGTAAGTCAATCTGCCATAACATTAAACAGGAGGAGGATTGGCCCTGCTGTAAGTCAATCTGCCATAACATTAAACAGGAGGAGGATTGGCCCTGCTGTAAGTCAATCTGCCATAACATTAAACAGGAGGAGGATTGGCCCTGCTGTAAGTCAATCTGCCACAACACTAGTTTGACAGGTGCTTAGAAGACTACACGGGTTGGGACTTGGAGAAGACTATATGGGGTGGGACTTGGAGAAGACTACACGGGTTGGGACTTGGAGAAGACTACACGGGTTGGGACTTGGAGAAGACTATATGGGGTGGGACTTGGAGAAGACTACACGGGTTGGGACTTGGAGAAGACTATATGGGTTGGGACTTGGAGAAGACTACATGGGTTAGGACTTGGAGAAGACTACATGGGTTGGGACTTGGAGAAGACTACATGGGTTGGGACTTGGAGAAGACTACACGGGTTAGGACTTGGAGAAGACTACACGGGTTGGGACTTGGAGAAGACTACATGGGTTGGGACTTGGAGAAGACTACATGGGTTGGGATTTGGAGAAGATTACAATCATTTAGGACTCATGGGACAATCACACCATCTTTGCATTATCATTTGCAGATTGTGCTTATTTTAGTCTTTAAAAAAAATATTTTATTATGCAGCTTATTGATCTCAAATTCATTGTTCTCCTAAAATGCATGTCTTCCATGTTTCCGACAGCTTTGGTATTTTATATGACTTTGGCTTCATATGAACTGTGACAGAGATTAATTTCCCTTCCTGTTATTATAAAATGTTTTCAAGACTGTTCCTGTGCTTCCTGTATAGGCTATTCATATTAGTATTTTGACATTTTAATTTACATTTCTGATGTCGGTAATTCGTACTCGTATGAGCCAGTATCAAGCCAGCTATGAATTCAATGGAGGTGTGAGCATAGCATACAGCTACCAGATTCTAAATGGTTGGTAAGCCATTGGATCACCCACATTGTACTGCCAGACAAAATGGCATCGAACCATTTATAACTGATGCTACACTGAGATGCCAATGCCCAACAACTGAGCATTTTTTATTGCAACTGTGAATAGAGAGAGGAATCAGTCAGCCCTCAAGCGCAGAGCCAGACTCCAGTATCGGCGTCAAATTCAAAATCAGACGCACAATCAATATACCTGTTTCTATAGTCGCTGCTGCTGCTACTGTTATAAGTAGGTAGGTAAATAAGGCTTAAAAATAAATAACAAGTTAGCCTAGTCCGATCCAGAATGGCCCGTAGGGGCAGGAGCCCATCTCCTGATTCTGTAGTGCGAGGCATGTACAAGTACACCGTCTGGACAGGACACTAGTCTGTTGACCTGGCCAAGGCTTTCGACTCTGTCAATCACCACATTCTTATCGGCAGACTCAACAGCCTTGGTTTCTCAAATGACTGCCTCGCCTTGTTCACCAACTACTTCTCAGAGTTCAGTGTGTCAAATCGGAGGGCCTACAGTCCGGACCTCTGGCAGTCTCTATGGGGGTGCCACAGGGTTCAATTCTCGGGCCGACTCTCATCTCTGAATACATCAATGATGTCGCTCTTGCTCCTGGTGATTCTCTGATCCACCTCTACGCAGATGACACCATTCTGTATACTTCTGGCCCTTCTTTGGACACTGTGTTAACTAACCTCCAGACGAGCTTCAATGCCATACAACTCTCCTTCCGTGGCCTCCAACGGCTCTTAAATGCAAGTAAAACTAAATGCATGCTCTTCAACCGATCGCTGCCCGCACCTGCCCGCCCGACTAGCATCACTACTCTGGATGGTTCTGACTTAGAATACGTGGACAACTACAAATACCTGGGTGTCTGGTTAGACTGTAAACTCTCCTTCCAGACTCACATTAAGCATCTCCTAATCCAAAATGAAATCTAGAATCGGCTTCCTATTTCGCAACAAAGCATCATTCACTCATGCTGCCAAACATACCCTAGTAAAACTGACTATCCTACCAATCCTTGACTTCAGCGATGTCATTTACAAAATAGCCTCCAACACTCTACTCAACAAATTGGATGCAGTCTATCACAGTGCCATCCGTTTTGACACTAAAGCCCCATATACTACCCACCACTGCGACCTCTACGCTCTCGTTGACCGGCCTTCGCTTCATATTCGTCGCCAGACCCACTGGCTTCAGGTTATCTATAAGTCTTTGCTTGGTAAAGCCCCGCCTTATCTCAGCTCGCTGGTCACCATAGCAGCACCCACATGTAGCCCGCGCTCCAGCAGGTATATCTCTCTGGTCACCCCCAAATCCAATTCCTACTTTGGCCGCCTTTCCTTCCAGTTATCTGCTGCCAATGACTGGAACGAATTGCAAAAATCTCTGAAGCTGGAGACTCATATCTCCCTCACTAACTTTAAGCACCAGCTGTCAGAGCAGCTCACAGATCACTGCACCTGTACATAGCCCATCTGTAAATAGCCCATCCAATCTACCTCATCCCCATATTGTATTTATTTATTTTTGCTCCTTTGCACCACAGTATCTCTACTTACACATTCATTTTCTGCACATCTATCACCCCAGTGTTTAATTGCTATATTGGAATTATTTTGCCAATATGGCCTATTTATTGCCTTACCTCCATTATCCTACCTCATTTGCATACACTGTATAGACTTTTTCTATTGTATTATTGACTGTATGTTTGTTTATTCCATGTGTAACTCTGTGTTGTTGTATGTTGTCGAACTGCTTTGCTTTATCTTGGCCAGGTCGCAGTTGTAAATGAGAATTTGTTCTCAACTAGCCTACCTGGTTAAATAAAGGACTTGTTCTCAACTAGCCTACCTGGTTAAATAAAGGACTTGTTCTCAACTAGCCTACCTGGCTAAATAAAGGACTTGTTCTCAACTGGCCTACCTGGTTAAATAAAGGACTTGTTCTCAACTAGCCTAACCTGGTTAAATAAAGGACTTGTTCTCAACTAGCCTACCTGGTTAAATAAAGGACTTGTTCTCAACTAGCCTACCTGGTTAAATAAAGGACTTGTTCTCAACTAGCCTACCTGGTTAAATAAAGGACTTGTTCTCAACTAGCCTACCTGGTTAAATAAAGGACTTGTTCTCAACTAGCCTACCTGGTTAAATTAAATAAAGGACTTGTTCTCAACTAGCCTACCTGGTTAAATAAAGGACTTGTTCTCAACTAGCCTACCTGGTTAAATAAAGGACTTGTTCTCAACTAGCCTACCTGGTTAAATAAAGGACTTGTTCTCAACTAGCCTAACCTGGTTAAATAAAGGACTTCTTCTCAACTAGCCTACCTGGTTAAATAAAGGACTTGTTCTCAACTAGCCTAACCTGGTTAAATAAAGGACTTGTTCTCAACTAGCCTACCTGGTTAAATAAAGGACTTGTTCTCAACTAGCCTACCTGGTTAAATAAAGGACTTGTTCTCAACTAGCCTACCTGGTTAAATAAAGGACTTGTTCTCAACTAGCCTACCTGGTTAAATAAAGGACTTGTTCTCAACTAGCCTACCTGGTTAAATAAAGGACTTGTTCTCAACTAGCCTACCTGGTTAAATAAAGGACTTGTTCTCAACTAGCCTACCTGGTTAAATAAAGGACTTGTTCTCAACTAGCCTAACCTGGTTAAATAAAGGACTTGTTCTCAACTAGCCTACCTGGTTAAATAAAGGACTTGTTCTCAACTAGCCTACCTGGTTAAATAAAGGACTTGTTCTCAACTAGCCTACCTGGTTAAATAAAGGACTTGTTCTCAACTAGCCTACCTGGTTAAATAAAGGACTTGTTCTCAACTAGCCTACCTGGTTAAATAAAGGACTTGTTCTCAACTAGCCTACCTGGTTAAATAAAGGACTTGTTCTCAACTAGCCTACCTGGTTAAATAAAGGGGAAATAAAATACATTTTAATAAAGTAAGGCCTTACCCCCAATCCATCTCCTTAATGCTGAGTGCCAAGCAAAGCGGAATCAAGTCATATTTTTTGTGGTCTTGAATGAATCGACCAGGGATCTAACCCTTCCGATCTCGATCCCGAACCATCCTGATCTCGCAAGCTTACATTCTGTTTTGCTTCACGGATACAGCACAGAGTTTCTAAACCCAGAGGCGCAACATTGCGAGACTTCTGGGAAGACTTGTGAAACAGACCAGAAAGACCAGGCAGACCAGCACCGCAGACCAAGCAGCAGACGGTTTACTGAAGAACGGTGTGTGGAAGGACAACAGTGTTGTAATTGTGGTGGGAATCATTATCCCGAGTTCCTGGAGTGCCCTGTAAGGGTGTAAGGGGGAAGGAGATTGAGGTGGCAAAAGTTTGAAAGGTAAATCAAAGTCTCCTATGCGGAGGCCGTTAAAATCATTGAGAAACAAGTGATGCTAGTGAAGATATGATAGTGGACGCACCACAGCCTGTAATGAATGTTTGCTGCCAGGCAAAAGATACCCTGTGTGTTAAAAAGGTGGATTTTGTTTTGTTCATTGCCACAGTTATAAACTGTACAGCACAAGTCTCAAAGAAATCTAAGAAACTGGACATTATTGTGGCTGCAGCAGACATGTTTTTGAGACTGAAGTGGTACTGTCACCGGAAGACCTATCCTCCCAGGTTCCCCTGTTTTTTTTAACCTTTATTTAACCAGGCAAGTCAGTTAAAAACAAATTCTTATTTTCAATGACAGCCTAGGAACAGTGGATTAACTGCCTTGTTCAGGGGCAGAACGACAGACTTTTACCTTGTCAGCTCGGGGGATCCGATCTTGCCGACCTTTCGGTTACTACTCCAACGCTCTAACCACTAGGCTACGTGAGCCTGTGTAGGGATCAGATCTGTTTTATTAGATATTTTACAGAATAGTCATTTTGATTTAGTTTAGTTTTGGTATTTTGTATTCCATTTTCGGGAATCCTGTTTCCCATCCCCCACAGTAGGGGGAGAAGCACAAGCATTTTGCTACACTCGCATTAACATCTGCTAACCATCTGTATATGACCATGTGTATGTGAGAAATAACATTTGATTTGATTTGCACATTAAATATACCATAGAAGAAGAAGAATCATAAAAAATTGCTGCTCTCTCGAGAAAGTTGGTACTGCTGTAGCAGCAGCTATATCAGAACTGGAGGGCAGAACTTCACTGAAAGAACAGCAAATAATAAATAAATAAATAAATAAACAAATAACTGCAGAACGCTTTTCTCTGTGGAGAAGATGTTTTCGCTTTTCTCCCGACTGGGTTCGGCGAGATTTACCAGCTAGCTTCGCTCGTAGTCAAGAAAATGGGATCAAGAACCCAATTCTTATTTTTCTGTCGCCATTGGTCACCCTCCTGGAGGTTCACGTCACATACAAATGGTAAATATAAGTAAATAAATTGATATCAAACTGAATACAACAGGTGTAGTAGACCTTACAGTGAAAATGCTGAATACAACAGGTGTAGTAGACCTCACAGTGAAATGCTGAATACAACAGGTGTAGTAGACCTCACAGTGAAATGCTGAATACAACAGGTGTAGTAGACCTCACAGTGAAATGCTGAATACAACAGGTGTAGTAGACCTCACAGTGAAATGCTGAATACAACAGGTGTAGTAGACCTCACAGTGAAATGCTGAATACAACAGGTGTAGTAGACCTCACAGTGAAATGCTGAATACAACAGGTGTAGTAGACCTCACAGTGAAATGCTGAATACAACAGGTGTAGTAGACCTCACAGTGAAATGCTGAATACAACAGGTGTAGTAGACCTCACAGTGAAATGCTGAATACAACAGGTGTAGGACCTTACAGTGAAATGCTGAATACAACAGGTGTAGTAGACCTCACAGTGAAATGCTGAATACAACAGGTGTAGTAGACCTCACAGTGAAATGCTGAATACAACAGGTGTAGTAGACCTCACAGTGAAATGCTGAATACAACAGGTGTAGTAGACCTCACAGTGAAATGCTGAATACAACAGGTGTAGGACCTTACAGTGAAATGCTGAATACAACAGGTGTAGTAGACCTCACAGTGAAATGCTGAATACAACAGGTGTAGTAGACCTCACAGTGAAATGCTGAATACAACAGGTGTAGTAGACCTCACAGTGAAATGCTGAATACAACAGGTGTAGTAGACCTCACAGTGAAATGCTGAATACAACAGGTGTAGTAGACCTCACAGTGAAATGCTGAATACAACAGGTGTAGTAGACCTCACAGTGAAATGCTGAATACAACAGGTGTAGTAGACCTCACAGTGAAATGCTGAATACAACAGGTGTAGGACCTTACAGTGAAATGCTGAATACAACAGGTGTAGTAGACCTCACAGTGAAATGCTGAATACAACAGGTGTAGTAGACCTCACAGTGAAATGCTGAATACAACAGGTGTAGTAGACCTTACAGTGAAATGCTGAATACAACAGGTGTAGGACCTTACAGTGAAATGCTAACTTAAAGGCTCTATCCAATAGTGCAAAAAAGGTATTGGGTGAACAATAGGTAGGTAAAGAAATAAAACAACAGTAAAAAGACAGGCTATATACAGTAGAGAGGCTACATACAGTAGAGAGGCTATATACAGTAGAGAGGCTATATACAGTAGAGAGGCTATATACAGTAGAGAGGCTATATACAGTAGAGGCTATATACAGTAGAGAGGTTATATACAGTAGAGAGGCTATATACAGTAGAGAGGCTATATACAGTAGAGAGGCTATAAACAGTAGAGAGGCTATATACAGTAGAGAGGCTATATACAGTAGAGAGGCTATATACAGTAGAGGCTATGTACAGTAGAGAGGCTATATACAGTAGAGAGGCTATATACAGTAGAGAGGCTATATACAGTAGAGAGGCTATAAACAGTAGAGAGGCTATATACAGTAGAGAGGCTATATACAGTAGAGGGGCTACATACAGGCACCGGTTAGTCAGGCTTATTGAGGTAGTATGTTCATGTAGATATGGTTAAAGTGACTATTCATATATAGTAAACAGAGAAGCAGCAGCGTAAAAGAGGGGTTGGGGGGGCACACAATGCAAATATTCCAGGTAGCCATTTGATTACCTGTTCAGGAGTCTTATGGCTTGGGGGTAAAAACTGTTGAGAAGCCTTTTTGTCCTAGACTTGGCACTCTGGTACCGCTTGCCGTGCGGTAGTAGAGAGAACAGTCTATGACTGGGGTGGCTGGGGTCTTTGACAATTTTTAGGGCCTTCCTCTGACACCGCCTGGTGTAGAGGTCCTGGATGGCAGGAAGCTTGGCCCCAGTGATGTACTGGGCCGTACGCACTACCCTCTGTAGTGCCTTGCGGTCGGAGACTAAGCAGTTGCCGTACCAGGCAGTGATGCAACCAGTCAGGATGCTCTCGATGGTGCAGCTGTAGAACCTTTTGAGGATCGCAGGACCCATGACAAATCTTTTTAGTCTCCTGAGGGGGAATAGGCTTTGTCGTGCCCTCTTCAAGACTGTCTTGGTGTGTTTGGACCATTCTAGTTTGTTGGTGATGTGGACACCAAGGAACTTGAAGCTCTCAACCTGCTCCACTACAGCCCCGTCGATGAGAATGGGGGCGCGCTCGGTCCTCCTTTTCCTGCAGTCCACAGTCATCTCCTTAGTCTTGGTTACGTTGAGGGAGAGGTTGTTATCCTGGCAGCCATCTCTCTCTCTGTCTCGCTAGCCAGTCATCTTGACACAACTGTGGGAAGCATTGGAGTCAACGTGGGCCAGCATTCCTGTGTTATGCTTTAGCCCCCTTGTAGAGTCCATTACCCTAGCGAATTGAGGCTTTTCTGTGGGCATAAAGGGGGTGCAACTCAATACTGTTCTCAGTGTTGCTTTGTTAGCCATCAGCGAAGTGCTCTTTCAGAGGAGGTGGTGTTTCACTGTGTTAAGGTTGGATGTTTTAATTTATATGTTAAAGTATGTCTCTCAATTCAATTTGCTTTATTGGCATGACGTAACAATGTACATATTGCCCAAAGCTTACTTTGGATGTTTACAATATGAAAATAATGAGAATCAAAATTGTCAACTGGACAACAGTCTCTCTCTCTCTCTCTCTCTCTCTCTCTCTCTCTCTCTCTCTGCATGCTGGGAGTGTTTGGTGCATGCATGTGAGTGAGTGGTGTGTAGCGTTAGATATCTTGGTTTTTCTTTTATGTTTCCCTTTCCACCTTTCTTGGTGATATCTCTTTTTTTTTCTCTTCCTATGAATGATTAAGGTTATCGTTATTTTTATTTATTTGTTGTGGTAGAATTAAGTATATAGTTGTTTTTTTGTTGTGTTGAAATCACCCTGTTTTTGGCGGGGATGGCAGCCCGAATGGGGATGCCGTCCCTGTCACTTCGGCACGGCTTTAGGTGTGTTACTGAATCTACTGTCACCGTGGAGGAGTTTCTGGTCGCCGTGGGAGAGAAGGTAGGATATGAGAATGTTGCTTATGCGTCACGGATGAATAAAGCGGTGGTGTTTTTTCTTAAAGAAGAGAAGAAGAGCGTCTTGTTGATTGTATGGTTGAGCATGGTGTACTTCTTAAAGAAGAGCGTCTTGTTGATTGGATGGTTGAGCAAGGCGTACTTCTTAAAGAAGAGCGTCTTGTTGATTGGATGGTTGAGCACGGCGTACTTCTTAAAGGAATGTTTATTCAAGTTACGCCGCTTTTTTCTCCGTCAACAAGGGTAACGATTTCAAATGTACCGCCGTTTATTCCCAATGAGCTATTGGAGAGCGAGTTATTGCGGTTTGGGAAGTTTGCAAGTTCAATTAAGGTTGTCCCGTTGGGTTGCAAACACCCGGGCTCTGAAACAGGTTATGTCGTTTCAAACACCCGGGCTCTGAAACAGGTCATGTCGTTTCAAACACCCGGCTCTGAAACAGGTTATGTCGTTTCAAACACCCGGGCTCTGAAACAGGTCATGTCGTTTCAAACACCCGGGCTCTGAAACAGGTCATGTTGTTTCAAACACCGGGCTCTGAAACAGGTCATGTCGTTTCAAACACCCGGCTCTGAAACAGGTCATGTCGTTTCAAACACCGGGCTCTGAAACAGGTCATGTCGTTTCAAACACCCGGCTCTGAAACAGGTCATGTCGTTTCAAACACCCGGCTCTGAAACAGGTCATGTCGTTTCAAACACCCGGCTCTGAAACAGGTCATGTCGTTTCAAACACCCGGCTCTGAAACAGGTCATGTCGTTTCAAACACCCGGCTCTGAAACAGGTCATATCGTTTCAAACACCCGGCTCTGAAACAGGTCATGTCGTTTCAAACACCCGGCTCTGAAACAGGTCATGTCGTTTCAAACACCCGGCTCTGAAACAGGTTATGTCGTTTCGGCGACAGGTGTTTATGTTTTTGGATTCACCGGAACAGACTTTGGAGTTATCGTTTAAAGTCAAAGTATGACGACAGACTGTATATAGATTATGATAGTACGGGTAGTCAACTGTGTTTTGGGTGTGGGGATGTTGGTCATAAGCGACATGCTGCCTGAAAAGGGTAAGGCGGAGGGAGGAGCGCAGGTGGTCCTCGTAATGCCTGGGCCCACTGATGTAGGGAGAGGTGGTCCTCGTAAAGCCTGGGCCCACTGATGTAGGGAGAGGTGGTCCTGTAACGCCTCACTGATGTAGGGAGAGGTGGTCCTCGTAGCTCCTCACTGATGTAGGGAGAGGTGGTCCTCGTAGCTCCTCACTGATGTAGGGAAAGGTGGGCCTCGTAACTCCTGGGCCCACTGATGTAGGGAGAGGTGGTCCTGTAAAGCCTGGGCCCACTGATGTAGGGAGAGGTGGTCCTGTAAAGCCTGGGCCCACTGATGTAGGGAGAGGTGGTCCTGTAAAGCCTGGGCCCACTGATGTAGGGAGAGGTGGTCCTCAACGCCTGGGCCCACTGATGTAGGGAGAGGTGGGCTCTGTCGCTCTCTCTCTCTCTCTGTCTCTCTGTCTCTCTCTGTTTCTGTCTGTCTCTCTCTCTCTCTGTCTCTCTCTCTCTCTCTCTCTCTCTCTCTCTCTCTCTCTCTCTCTCTCTCTCTCTCGCTCTGTCTCGCTCTCTCTCTCTCTGTTTTTCCCTCTGTCTCTCTCGCTCTGTCTCGCTCTCTCTCTCTCTGCCTCTCTTTCTCTCTCTCTCTCTCTGTTTCTCTCTCTGTCTTTCTATCATATTATGTCTATATACAGTGTTGTTGTCACAGTATCTAACGAAGGTGGCGCCCCTCCTCGGTCGGGCGGCGCTCGGCGGTCGTCGTCGCCGGCCTATTAGCTGCCACCGATCGTTGTTTCTGTGTCTTTTGGTTTTGTCTGTCTATCCCGCACCTGTTTTGTGTTTGTCATTAGTGGGGGGTTATTTTGTGTGTATTTTCAGTTGGGGTTCTCGTGCGGGATTGTTTATTGTCCACTCAGGACAGTTGCGAGTGTAAGCTGTTATTATCCATTATATTGCCGGGCTGCGCCCCTTGCGCTTTTTTTTTCAGTGCGCTTATTTTGGGAATGTGTTTTTCCCCTGGCGGACTTCGCCACGCGCCCTGTGCCCTACGGCTATTGCGTTTGCAATTATTATTATTAAAACACAGTTGCTCCGGCCCTCTGCCTCCTGCTCCTGATTCCACATCTCCACTGGTCCTAGACAGCCGTGACAGTTGTAATGATGTGCAGATAGTTAAAGTACAAAAGGGAAAATAAATAAACATAAATATGGGTTGTATTTACAATGGTGTTTGTTCTTCACTGGTTGACCTTTTCTTGTGACAACAGGTCACACATCTTGCTGCTGTGATGGAACACTGTGGTATTTCACCCAGTAGATATGGGAGTTTTATCACAATTGGATTTGTTTTTGAATTCTTTGTGGATCTGTGTAATCTGAGGGAAATATGTCTCTCTAATATGGTCATACATTTGGCAGGAGGTTAGGAAGTGCAGCTCAGTTTCCACCTCATTTTGTGGGCAGTGTTGCACATAGCCTGTCTTCTCTTGAGAGCCAGGTCTGCCTTTCCGTGGCCTTTCTCAATAGCAAGGCTATGCTCACTGAATCTGTACATAGTCAAAGATTTCCTTTAAAATTCTTTCCAAAGTGTCAAGTAATTATCTTTTAGTTTTCTAATGATTTGGTTGGGTCTAATTGTGTTGCTGTCCTGGGGCTCTGTGGGGAGTGTTTGTGAACAGAGCCCCAGGACCAGCTTGCTTAGGGGACTGTTCTCCAGGTTCATCTCTCTGTGGGTGATGGCTTTGTTATGGAAGGTTTGGGAGTCGCTTTCTTTTAATGGGTTCTATAACCGATTCAAGTATTTTTAGCCAGATCCTAATTGGTATGTCAAATTTTATGTTCCTTTTGATGGCATAGAAGGCCCTTCTTGCCTTGTCTCTCAGATCGTTCACAGCTTTGTGGAAGTTACCTGTGGTGCTGATGTTTAAGCCGAGGTTTGTATAGTTGTCAACTGGACCTTTTTTGGAACACCATTATTTTTGTCTTACTGAGATTTACTGTCAGGGCCCAGGTCTGTCAGGGCCCAGGTCTGTCAGGGCCCGCCCAGGTCTGACAGAATCTGTGCAGAAGATCTAGGTGCTGCTGTAGGCCCTCCTTGGTTGGGGACAGAAGCACCAAATCATCAGCAAACAGTAGACATCTGACTTCAGATTCTAGTCAGGGTGAGGGCCGGGTGCTGCAGACTGTTCTAGTGTCCTCGCCAATTCATTGATATATATGTTGAAGAGGGTGGGGCTTAAGCTGCATCCCTGTCTCACCCCACGGCCTTGTGGGAAGAAATGTGTTTTTTTTGCCAATTTTAACCGCACACTTGTTGTTTGTGTACATGGATTTTATAATGTCGTATGTTTTTCCCCCAACACCACTTTCCATCAATTTGTATAGCAGACCCTCAGGCCAAATTCAATGAATTTTTTGGGGGGGAAATCAACAAAGTATGAGAAGACTTTGCCTTTGTTTTGGTTTGTTTATTTTTCATTTAGTGTTGTTTCTATCTCCCTCCCTCCCTCTCTCTGTCTCTCTCTCTCTCAATTCAATTTAAGGGCTTTATTGTCATGGGAAACATATTTTTACATTGCCAAAGCAAGTGAAATAGATAATAAACAAAAGTGAAATAAACAATACAAAATTAACAGTAAACATTGCACTTAACAAAAGTTTGAAAAGAATAAAGACATTTCAAATGTCATTATGTATATATACAGTATTGTAATGATGTGCAAGTAGATAAAGTACAAAAGGGAAAATAAATAAACATAAATATAGGTTGTATTTACAATGTTCTTTTCTTGTGGCAACAGGTCGCATCTTGCTGCTGTGATGGAACATTGGTATTCACCCAATATGGGATTTGTTCTCTCTCTCTGTCTCTCTCTCACTCTCTCTGTCTCTGTCTCTCTCTGTCTCTCTCTGTCTCGCTCTCTCACTCTCTGGCTCTCGCTCTCTCTGTCTCTCGCTCTCTCTGTCTCTCGCTCTCGCTCTCTCTGTCACTCTCTCTCACTCTCTGTCTCTCACTCTCTTTCTCTCACTCTCTGGCTCTCGCTCTCTCTGGCTCTCGCTCTCTCTGGCTCTCGCTCTCACTCTCTGTCTCTCGCTCTCACTCTCACTCTCTGTCTCTCGCTCTCACTCTCTGTCTCTCGCTCTCTGTCTCTCTCTCTGTGTCTCTCTCTCTCTCAGGTGGAGATGGTGAAGCGACTGAATGCTATCTGTGCCCAAGTCATCCCCTTCCTTTCACTAGAGGTTAGTGTTGATCTCCAGTCTGTCTCCTGTTCTCTCAGATACTCAGACAACTGTCTTCTGATCCATTCCAAAGAAAGGGTTGAGGAGAGGGAGGAGGGGTGAGGAGAGGGAGGACGGGTGAGGAGAGGGAGGACGGGTGAGGAGAGGGAGGACGGGTGAGGAGAGGGAGGACGGGTGAGGAGAGGGAGGAGGGTGAGGAGAGGGAGGAGGGTGAGGAGAGGGAGGAGGGTGAGGAGAGGGAGGAGGGGTGAGGAGAGGGAGGAGGGGTGAGGAGAGGGAGGAGGGGTGAGGAGAGGGAGGAGGGGTGAGGAGAAGGAGGAGGGGTGAGGAGAAGGAGGAGGGGTAAGGAGGAGGGGTGAGGAGAAGGAGGAGGGGTAAGGAGGAGGGGTGAGGAGAGGGAGGAAGGTGGGGAGAGGGAGGACGGTGAGGAGAGGAAGGAGGGGTGAGGAGAGGAAGGAGGGGTGAGGAGAGGAAGGAGGGGTGAGGAGAGGGAGGAGGGGTGAGGAGAGGGAGGAGGGGTGAGGAGAGGGAGGAGGGGTGAGGAGGGGTGAGGAGAGGGAGGAGGGGTGAGGAGGGGTGAGGAGAGGGAGGAGGGGTGAGGAGAGGGAGGAGGGGTGAGGAGAGGGAGAGAGCTACATGTTTTATTGTTTATTGTATAGTGTAAAGTTTACTGTTAATTTTTATTATTCATTTCACTTTTGTTTATTATCTATTTCACTTGCTTTGGCAACATTAACATATGTTTCCCATGACAATAAAACCCATGAATTGAAGAGAGAGAGAGCCCAGCTGGTCCCCTCATCCAGCTGGTCCCCTCATCCAGCTGGTCCCCTCATCCAGCTGGTCCCCTCATCCAGCTGGTCCCCTCATCCAGCTCGTCCCCTCATCCAGCTGGTCCACTTATCCAGCTGGTCCCCTCATCCAGCTGGTCCCCTCATCCAGCTGGTCCCCTCATCCAGCTGGTCCCCTCATCCAGCTGGTCCCCTCATCCAGCTGGTCCCCTCATCCAGCTGGTCCCCTCATCCAGCTCGTCCCCTCATCCAGCTCGTCCCCTCATCCAGCTGGAACCCTCATCCAGCTGGTCCCCTCATCCAGCTGGTCCCCTCATCCAGCTGGTCCGGGGGCTGAGTTCACTAACCTGTTCTACTAACACACTGAATCCTCAGGACCCTCATCCAGCTGGTCCCCTTATCCAGCTGGTCCTCTCATCCAGCTGGTCCTCTCATCCAGCTGGTCCGGGGGCTGAGTTCACAAACCTGTTCTACTAACACACTGAAGCCTCAGGACCAGAACATCCAATCAATCAGAATAAACCAAATTACAACACAGTCAAAACAAAACTACATTTCGTTTTGGGAAACACAAACACAAAGCAAAATGCAGTGCTATCTGGCCCTAAATCGACAGTACACCCTGGCTAACTATTTGACCATGGTTACTGATCAAAACCTTAGAACAGGCTCAGTGAGCACAGCCTTGCTATTGAGAAGGGTAGACACAGGAAAACCTGGCTCCCTGTAGAGGAAAGGCTGTGCAACCACTGCACCACAGCAGAACGTGAGACGGAGCTGCATTTCCTGACAAAAATGTTTAAAATATTTAACAATTAGAGAGTGTCATATCCCTGAAACCCTTATTGTTAAATGTGTGGTTGTTTTTAGCCTTGATTATTGTTGTTGCTGATTGTCCTGTTGACAATATTGATTATTATTATTATTTTAATTAAATTGATCACTTCATCTCCAGAGTAAGCTTTGGCAATATATTGTTACAAAGCAAATTGAAGTGAATTGAGAGGGAGATGGAGAGAGCTTTGTCTCTCCCAGGGTGTTGTATTTCCTGTCACAACTACATTACCCACAATCCTCTGGGCTCTCTCCACTCAAGGTTATTAAAGTGTTAAGCAGGAACCTGTCTGTTTAATCTGGAGGAAGTGATAGTGTCTCTGCTGGGTGGGAGTGAAGGCAAGGCTCCAAACCTCTCCTCAGATTACACCTGGATTAGAAATGGACGAGCTGGATAATGGGATGGATTAGCTGAGATTAGACGACTGCAGTCAGACAGAGGTACTGCTGCAGGAGAACTGAGGATGCATGGATTTGCATAATATTTGCTTTTCTGTATACATATTATTCATATACTACGCTGTCTCTCTCTCCCTGTCTCTCTCTCTCCCTGTCTCTCTCTCTCCCTGTCTCTCTCTCTCCCGTGTCTCTCTCTCTCTCCCGTGTCTCTCTCTCTCCCT
This sequence comes from Salmo salar, assembly GCF_965601325.2. Lineage (NCBI taxonomy): Eukaryota > Metazoa > Chordata > Actinopteri > Salmoniformes > Salmonidae > Salmo > Salmo salar. The sequence continues at coordinate 49,607,503 of NC_138314.1, read as the reverse complement.
GTCTCTCTCTCTCCCTGTCTCTCTCTCTCTCCCTGTCTCTCTCTCTCCCTGTCTCTCTCTCCCCCTGTCTCTCTCTCTCCCTGTCTCTCTCTCTCCCTGTCTCTCTCTCTCCCTGTGTCTCTCTCTCTCCCCCTGTCTCTCTCTCTCCCTCTGTCTCCCTGTCTCTCTCTCTGTCTCCCTGTCTCTCTCTCTGTCTCCCTGTCTCTCTGTTTCTGTGTGTATCAGCACCAGCAGCAGGTAGTCCAGGCGGTGGAAAGAGCTAAACAGGTCTCCATGGCTGAACTCAACTCTATCATCGGGGTACATCTACACACACACACACACACACACACACACACACACACACACACACACACACACACACACACACACACACACACACACACACACACACACACACACACACACACACACACACACACACACACACACACACACACACACACACACACACACCACACACACACACACACCACACACACACACACACACACACCACAACACACACACAAAACACACACACACACACGTTTGTTTTACTAACCTTGTTGGGACCAAACTATTGATTCCCATTCAAACCCTTAACGGCAACCTTACCACCAAACCCATAACCCAAATTGTTACCACTAAGCCTAAAATAGCATTTTTCCATGTGGGGACCGGTGCAATGTCCCCACCTTGTCCAAATGTTCCTTGTTTTACTACGATACAGTATTATATATGGTGCTGTAGATTACATACACTACATGATCAAAAGTATGTGGACACCTGCTTGTCGAACATCTAATGCTAAAATCATGGGTATTAATATTTACATTTACATAGCAGACGCTCTTATCCAGAGCGACTTACAGATTGGTGCATTCACCTTATAATATCCAGTGGAACAACCACTTTACAATAGTGCATCTAAATCTTTTAGGGGGGGGGTGGTTAGAAGGATTACTTTATCCTATCCCAGGTATTCCTTAAAGAGGTGGGGTTTCAGGTGTCTCCGGAAGGTGGTGATTGACTCCGCTGTCCTGGCGTCGTGAGGGAGCTTGTTCCACCATTGGGGTGCCAGAGCAGCGAACAGTTTTGACTGGGCTGAGCGGGAACTGTGCTTCCTCAGAGGTAGGGAGGCGAGCAGGCCAGAGGTGGATGAACGCAGTGCCCTTGTTTGGGTGTAGGGCCTGATCAGAGCCTGAAGGTACGGAGGTGCCGTTCCCCTCACAGCTCCGTAGGCAAGCACCATGGTCTTGTAGCGGATGCGAGCTTCAACTGGAAGCCAGTGGAGAGAGCGGAGGAGCGGGGTGACGTGAGAGAACTTGGGAAGGTTGAACACCAGACGGGCTGCGGCGTTCTGGAAGAGTTGTAGGGGTTTAATGGCACAGGCAGGGAGCCCAGCCAACAGCGAGTTGCAGTAATCCAGACGGGAGATGACAAGTGCCTGGATTAGGAAGAGCAGCTCCGTCTTGCCGAGGTTCAGCTTGAGGTGGTGATCCGTCATGCACACTGATATGTCTGCCAGACATGCAGAGATGCGATTCGCCACCTGGTTGTCAGAAGGGGGAAAGGAGAAGATGAATTGTGTGTCGTCTGCATAGCAATGATATGAGAGACCATGTGAGGATATGACAGAGCCAAGTGACTTGGTGTATAGCGAGAATAGGAGAGGGCCTAGAACAGAGCCCTGGGGGACACCAGTGGTGAGAGCACGTGGTGCGGAGACAGATTCTCGCCACGCCACCTGGTAGGAGCGACCTGTCAGGTAGGACGCAATCCAAGCGTGGGCCGCGCCGGAGATGCCCAGCTCGGAGAGGGTGGAGAGGAGGATCTGATGGTTCACAGTATCAAAGGCAGAAGATAGGTCTAGAAGGATGAGAGCAGAGGAGAGAGAGTTAGCTTTAGCAGTGCGGAGAGCCTCCGTGACACAGAGAAGAGCAGTCTCAGTTGAATGCCCAGTCTTGAAACCTGACTGATTAGGATCAAGAAGGTCATTCTGAGAGAGATAGCAAGAGAGCTGGCCAAGGACGGCACGTTCAAGAGTTTTGGAGAGAAAAGAAAGAAGGGATACTGGTCTGTAGTTGTTGACATCGGAGGGATCGAGTGTAGGTTTTTTCAGAAGGGGTGCAACTCTCGCTCTCTTGAAGACGGAAGGGACGTAGCCAGCGGTCAAGGATGAGTTGATGAGCGAGGTGAGGTAGGGGAGAAGGTCTCCGGAAATGGTCTGGAGAAGAGAGGAGGGGATAGGGTCAAGTGGGCAGGTTGTTGGGCGGCCGGCCGTCACAAGACACGAGATTTCATCTGGAGAGAGAGGGGAGAAAGAGGTCAAAGCACAGGGTAGGGCAGTGTGAGCAGGACCAGCGGTGTCGATTGACTTAGCAAACGAGGATCGGATGTCGTCAACCTTCTTTTCAAAATGGTTGACGAAGTCATCCGCAGAGAGGGAGGAGGGGGAGGAGGATTCAGGAGGGAGGAGAAGGTAGCAAAGAGCTTCCTAGGGTTAGAGGCAGATGCTTGGAATTTAGAGTGTTAGAAAGTGGCTTTAGCAGCAGAGACAGAAGAGGAAAATGTAGAGAGGAGGGAGTGAAAGGATGCCAGGTCCGCAGGGAGGCGAGTTTTCCTCAATTTCCGCTCGGCTGCCCGGAGCCCTGTTCTGTGAGCTCGCAGTGAGTCGTCGAGCCACGGAGCAGGAGGGGAGGACCGAGCCGGCCTGGAGGATAGGGGACAGAGGAAATCAAAGGATGCAGAGAGGGAGGAGAGGAGGGTTGAGGAGGCAGAATCAGGAGATAGGTTGGAGAAGGTTTGAGCAGAGGGAAGAGATGATAGGATGGAAGAGGAGAGAGTAGCGGGAGAGAGAGAGCGAAGGTTGGGACGGCGCAATACCATCCGAGTAGGGGCAGAGTGAGAAGTGTTGGATGAGAGCGAGAGGGAAAAGGATACAAGGTAGTGGTCGGAGACTTGGAGGGGAGTTGCAATGAGATTAGTGGAAGAACAGCATCTAGTAAAGATGAGGTCAAGCGTATTGCCTGCCTTGTGAGTAGGGGGGAAGGTGAGAGGGTGAGGTCAAACGAGGAGAGGAGTGGAAAGAAGGAGGCAGAGAGGAATGAGTCAAAGGTAGACGTGGGGAGGTTAAAGTCACCCAGAACTGTGAGAGGTGAGCCATCCTCAGGAAAGGAACTTATCAAGGCGTCAAGCTCATTGATGAACTCTCCAAGGGAACCTGGAGGGCGATAAATGATAAGGATGTTAAGCTTGAAAGGGCTGGTAACTGTGACAGCATGGAATTCAAATGAGGAGATAGACAGATGGGTCAGGGGAGAAAGAGAGAATGTCCACTTGGGAGAGATGAGGATTCCAGTGCCACCACCCCGCTGGCTCGATGCTCTAGGGGTATGCGAGAACACGTGGGCAGACGAGGAGAGAGCAGTAGGAGTAGCAGTGTTATCTGTGGTAATCCATGTTTCCGTCAGCGCCAGGAAGTCTAGGGACTGGAGGGTAGCATAGGCTGAGATGAACTCAGCCTTGTTGGCCGCAGACCGGCAGTTCCAGAGGCTGCCGGAGACCTGGAACTCCACGTGGGTCGTGCGCGCTGGGACCACCAGGTTAGAGTGGCAGCGGCCACGCGGTGTGGAGCGTTTGTATGGCCTGTGCAGAGGGGAGAGAACAGGGATAGACAGACACATAGTTGACAGGCTACAGAAGAGGCTACGCTAATGCAAAGGAGATTGGAATGACAAGTGGACTACACGTCTCGAATGTTCAGAAAGTTAACCTCCCTGGGCTAGGCGGGACGAATTCGTCCCACCTACGTAACAGCCACTTTCAGCCTGTGGCGCGATTTTCAAAACCTTAAAAATCCTATTACTTCAATTTCTCAAACATATGACTATTTTACAGCTATTTAAAGACAAGACTCTCGTTAATCTAACCACACTGTCCGATTTCAAAAAGGCTTTACAACGAAAGCAAAACATTAGATTATGTCAGCAGAGTACCAAGCCAGAAATAATCAGACACCCATTTTTCAAGCCAGCATATAATGTCACCAAAACCCAGAAGACAGCTAAATGCAGCACTCACCTTTGATGATCTTCATCAGATGACAACCCTAGGACATTATGTTATACAATACATGCATGTTTTGTTCAATCAAGTTCATATTTATATCAAAAAACAGCTTTTTACATTAGCATGTGACGTTCAGAACTAGCATACCCCCCGCAAACTTCCGGGGAATTCGCTAACATTTTACTAAATTACTCACGATAAACGTTCACAAAAGGCATAACAATTATTTTAAGAATTATAGATACAGACCTCCTCTATGCACTCGATATGTCCGATTTTAAAATAGCTTTTTGGTGAAAGCACATTTTGCAATATTCTAAGTACATAGCCCAGGCATCACGGGCTCGCTATTTAGACACCCGGCAAGTTTAGCACTCACCATAATCATATTTACTATTATAAAAGTTTGATTACCTTTTGTTGTCTTCGTCAGAATGCACACCCAGGACTGCTACTTCAATAACAAATGTTGGTTTGGTCCAAAATAATCCATCGTTATATCCGAATAGCGGCGTTTTGTTCGTGCGTTCAAGACACTATCCGAAATAGTAAAGAAGTGTCGCGCGCATGGCGCAATTCGTGACAATAAAATTCTAAATATTCCATTACCGTACTTCGAAGCATGTCAACCGCTGTTTAAAATCAATTTTTACGCCATTTTTCTCGTAGAAAAGCGATAATATTCCGACAGGGAATCTCCTTTTCGGCAAACAGAGGAAAAAATCCCAAAGGCGGGGGCGGTCGGGTCACGCGCATAAGCCCAGTGTCCCTTGATCGGCCACTTGAGAAAGGCGATAATGTGTTTCAGCCTGGGGCTGGAATGACGACATTCTGTTTTTTCCCGGGCTCTGAGCGCCTATGGACGACGTGGGAAGTGTCACGTTAGAGCAGAGATCCTTAGTAAATGATAGAGATGGAAAAGAAGTTCAAGAAATGGTCAGACAGGCCACTTCCTGTAAAGGAATCTCTCAGGTTTTGACCTGCCATTTGAGTTCTGTTATACTCACAGACACCATTCAAACAGTTTTAGAAAATTTAGGGTGTTTTCTATCCATATGTAATAAGTATATGCATATTCTAGTTACTGGGTAGGAGTGGTAACCAGATTAAATCGGGTATGTTTTTTATCCAGCCGTGTCAATACTGCCCCCTAGCCCTAACAGGTTAAGCTTACGTTGCAAAAAATCTTATTGACTAAAATGACACAGTACTGCTGGCTGGTGGAGTAGGCTAGCTAGCAGTTCCTGCGTTGTTGACTTTGAACGTGTAGCTGGCTAGGTAACCTCGATAGTTTCAGTACTACACCTTATCATGATACAAAGCAACTTTGTAGCTAGCTAGCTAACATAACACTAATCAAGACATTCCTTTGTAATGTATTTAGTTTCTACAATGCTGCTCGTCGGTAATAGTTGGCTGGGTTTGGAAAAAATGGCGTCGCGGGGGACGGAAATAGCTGGCTAGCTAACCTCGATAATTACTAAACTACACAATTAACAAGCTATGACAAAGACAACTATGTAGCTAGCTAGCTAACGCTGCACTAGTCAAATCGTTCCGTTGTAAAGTATTAGTATCTACAGCGCTGCTAGTCGGTAACGGTTGGCTAGCTAGCAGTGGGTTAATGATGACTAGGTGTGTTGACTAAGTCTGGCGTCGCGTCGCGGCTGGCTAGCTCACCTCGATAATTACTCTAAAACTACACAATTATCTTAGATACAGAGACAGCAATGACAACTATGTAGCTGGTTCACTAGCACTACACTAATCAAGTCGTTACGTTGTAATGTAATAGTTTCTACAGTGCTGCTAGTCGGTAGAAGTTGGCTAGCTAGCAGTGTTGACTAGCTAGCTAGCAGTGTTGACTACGTTAGGAGGACGAAGATAGCTAGCCTCGATAATTACTCTAATTACTCTAAACTACACAATTATCTTTGATACAAAGACAGCTATGTAGCTAGCTAAGAAGAATTGCTCAGATCAAACAAATCAAACCGTTGTAATGTAGTGAAGTGTAACATTACCTGTGGAGCAAAGCGTAGTGCGACTGCTCGCTCCAAACCGGAAGTACTGTACTGGAGTTGGTCCCCCCCTTTGCTGCTATAACAGCCTCCACTCTACTGGGAAGGCATTAATATGGAGTTGGTCCCCCCTTTGCTGCTATAACAGCCTCCACTCTACTGGGAAGTCATTAATATGGAGTTGGTCCCCCCCTTTGCTGGCTCACAGTCTGCGTTCCAATTCATCCTAAAGGTGTTTGATGGGGTTGAGGTCAGGGCTCTGTGCAGGCCAGTCAAGTTCCTCCACACCGATCTTGACAAACCATTTCTTTATGGACCTCGCTTTGTGGCATTGTCATGCTGAAACAGGAAAGGGCCTTCCCCAAACTGTTACCATAAAGTTGTAACTACAGAATTGTATGATGTAGTGTTAAGATTTCCCTTCACTGGAACTAAAGGGCCTGAGCTATGAAAAACAGCCCCAGACCATAATTCCTCCTCCACCAAACTTTACAGTTGGCACTATGTAGAGTGTCTCTCATTCTTAGTGTCTCTCTCTCTCTCTCTTAGTGTCTCTCTCCCTCTTGGTGTCTCTCGCTCTCTCTCTTATTGTCTCTCTCTCTCTCTTAGTGTCTCTCTCTCTTTCTTAGTGTCTCTCTCTCTCTGTCTTTCTCTTTCCCTCCCTCTCCTATTTCTCTCCTCTGTCTCTCTCTGCCTGTGTCTAGTGTAGAGTGGTAATGACAATGTTATGTGTGTGTGTGTATTTAGCAGCAGCTCCATGTCCAGCACCTGTGTCATGGCCCTGCTCTCCCGGTGCCCCTCACCACCCAACCTTCTGGGCACCAACTCCCTCAACCGCCTCTGCCCACCGCAGGCAGCGCCAGCCTCGTGGCACTCTCCTCTGCCCTCCTGCCCACCGCAGGCGGCAGCAGCCTCCTGGCCCTCTCCTCCGCCCTCGCTGTGCATCAGATGCCCCTAAAGGAGGACAAAAAACACAAGGACAACAACACCGACACCGACAGAGGTAAACACTGAAACTCTACTTGCTTCATTATCAAATCAAATGTATTTATAAAGCCCTTCTTACATCAGCTGATATCTCAATGTGCTGTACAGAAACCCAGCCTAAAACCCCAAACAGCAAGCAATGCAGGTGTAGAAGCACGGTGGCTAGGAAAAACTCCCTAGAAAGGCCAAAACCTAGGAAGAAACCTAGAGAGGAACCAGGCTCTGAGGGGTGGCCAGTCCTCTTCTGGCTGTGCCGGGTGGAGATTATAACAGAACATGGCCAAGATGTTCAAATGTTCATAAATGACCAGCAGGGTCAAATAATAATAATCATAGTGGTTGTCGAGGGTGCAACAAGTCAGTAACACAAGAGTAAGTGTCAGTTGGCTTTTTCACAGACGATCTTTGAGAGTATCTCTACCGCTCCTGCTGTCTCTAGAGAGTTGAAAACAGCAGGTCTGGGACAGGTAAGCACGTCCGGTGAATAGGTCAGGGTTCCAGCAGGTCTGGGACAGGTAGCACGTCCGGTGAACAGGTCATGGTTCCATAGCTGCAGGCAGAACAGTTGGAACTGGAGCAGCAGCACGGCCAGGTGAACTGGGGACAGCAAAGAGTCATCAAGCCAGGTTGTCCTGAGGCATGGTCCTACGGCTCAGGTCCTCCGAGAGAGAGAAAGAAAGAAAGAGAGAATTAGAGAGAGCATATTTAAATTCACACAGGACACCGGAAAAGACAAGAGAAATACCCCAGATGTGATGGACTGACCCAAGCCCCCCCGACACATAAACTACTGCAGCATAAATACTGGAGGCTGAGACAGGAGGGGTCAGGAGACACTGTGGCCCCATCCGATGAAACCCCCGGACAGGGCCAAACAGGTAGGATATAACAGGTTTACAGAGACAGGTTTCAGTAGTACTCTCTAGTACAGTCTATAACAGGTTTCAGTAGTACTCTCTAGTCTAGCCAGATGGTCTATATACAGGTTTCAGTAGTACTCTCTAGTACAGTCTAGTACAGTCTATAACAGGTTTCAGCAGTACTCTCTAGTCTCTAGTACAGTCAGATGGTCTATAACAGGTTTCAGTAGTACTCACTAGTCGCTCCAATGCCTTTCCGTTCACCTGGGCCAGACTACACTCAATCATAGGACCTACTGAAGAGATGAGTCTTCAATTAAGACTTAGAAGTTGAGACTGAGTCTGCGTCTCTCACGTGGATCGGCAGATCGTTCCATAAAATTGAAAATCTACCGGTAGAAAGCCCTGCCTTCAGCTGTTTGCTTAGAAATTCTAGGGACAGTAAGGAGGCCTGCGTCTTGTGACCGTAGCGTACGTGTAGGTATGTACGGCAGGACCAAATCGGAAAGATAGGTAGGAGCAAGCCCATGTAATGCTTTGTAGGTTAGCAGTAAAACCTTGAAATCACTCCTAGCCTTAACAGGAAGCCAGTGTAGGGAGGCTAGCACTGGAGTAATATGATCAAAGTTGTTGGTTCTAGTCAAGATTCTAGCAGCCGTGTTTAGCACTAACTGAAGTTTATTTAGTGCTTTATCTGGGTAGCCCGGAAAGTAGAGCATTGCAGTAGTCTAACCTAGAAGTGACAAAATAATGGAAACATTTTTTCAGAATTTTTTAACAATGTTACGTATTTTACGTAGATGGAAAAAAGCTGTCCTTGAGACAGTCTTGATATGTTCGTCAAAAGAGAGATCAGGGTCCAGAGTAACGCCGAGGTCCTTCACAGTTTTATTTGAGACGACTGTACAACCATCAAGATTAATTGTCAGATTTAACAGAAGATCTCTTTGTTTCTTGGGACCTAGAACAAGCATCTCTGTTTTGTCGGAGTTAAAAACTAGAAAGTTTGCGGCCATCCACTTCCTTATGTCTGAAACACAGGCTTCTAGCGAGGGCAATTATGGGGCTTCACCATGTTTCATTGAAATGTACAGCTGTGTGTCATCCGCATAGCAGTGAAATTTAACATTATGTTTTCGAATGACATCACCAAGAGGTAAAATATATAGTGAAAACAATAGTGGTCCTAAAACGGAACCTTGAGGATCACTGAAATTTACAGTTGATTTGTCAGAGGACAAACCATTCACAGAGACAAACTGATATCTTTCCGACAGATAAGATCTAAACCAGGCCAGAACTTGCCCGTGTAGACCAATTTGGGTTTCCAATCTCTCCAAGAGAATGTGGTGATCAATGGTGTCAAAAGCAGCACTAAGGTCTAGGAGCATGAGGACAGATGCAGAGCCTCGGTCTGCCATGACTACAAGGTCCGATAGGAATTCAGGGAACTCAGTGAGGAACGCTGTATATGGCCCAGGAGGCCTGTAAACAGTAGCTATAAAAAGTGATTTAGTAGGCTGCATAGATTTCATGACTAAAAGCTCAAAATTCAAAAATGCAGTCCATTTTTTTTGTAAAGTGAAATTTGCTAACGTAAATGTTAGCAACACCTCCGCCCTTGCGGGATGCGCGGGGGATATGGTCGCTAGTGTAACCAGGGGGTGAGGCCTCATTTAACACAGTAAATTCATCAGGCTTAAGCCATGTTTCAGTCAGGCCAATCACATCAAGATTATGATCAGTGATTAGTTCATTGACTATAACTGCCTAGGAAGTGAGGGATCTAACATTAAGTAGCCCTATTTTGAGATGTGAGGTATCACGATCTCTTTCAATAATGGCAGGAATGGAGGAGGTCTTTATTCCAGTGAGATTGCTAAGGCGAACACCGCCATGTTTAGTTTTGCCCAACCTGGGTCGAGGCACAGACACGGTCTCAATGGGGACAGCTGAGCTGACTACACTGACTGTGCTAGTGGCAGACTCCACTAAGCTGGCAGGCTGGCTAACAGCCTGCTGCCTGGCCTGCACCCTATTTCATTGTGGAGCTAGGGGAGTTAGAGCCCTGTCTATGTTCGTAGATAAGATGAGAGCACCCCTCCAGCTAGGATGGAGTCCGTCACTCCTCAGCAGGCCAGGCTTGGTCCTGTTTGTGGGTGAGTCCCAGAAAGAGGGCCAATTATCTACAAATTCTATCTTTTGGGAGGGGCAGAAAACAGTTTTCAACCAGCGATTGAGTTGTGAGACTCTGCTGTAGAACTCATCACTCCCCCTAACTAGGAGGGGGCCAGAGACAATTACTCGATGCCGACACATCTTTCTAGCTGATTTACACGCTGAAGCTATGTTGCGCTTGGTGACCTCTGACTGTTTCATCCTAACATCGTTGGTGCCGACGTGGATAACAATATCCCTATACTCTCTACACTCGCCAGTTTTAGCTTTAGCCAGCACCGTCTTCAGATTAGCCTTAACGTCGGTAGCCCTGCACTCCTCAGCAGGCCAGGCTTGGTTCTGTTTGTGGGGGAGTCCCATCTGTTGGGAGGCAGAAAACAGTTTTCAACCAGCGATTTAGCTGTGAGACTTTTTTTTTTTTACCGGAAGCCAACTAGTCAACTATCTAGTAAACACTTCAAATATGAGGTTGGTGTCTCTTTTTTGAACAGAATTAAACGGATATATCTTGTAATTCAACAAAATAGTAAGGTGGCCAATAACTGGGGACCGTATGCCGATAATACGGGACATATTTATTATGCTAAAAAAGCTGATCGTAGTAGTATTTCCACTGAAATGTCAAACATGCTAATTGCTAACCCGTTAGCTAACATTTTTATGACACCAATAATCACAAAACATTGATGGCTTGATCACAAGATGACACTGTTGAAGGTAATATATATAAGTTTGGTGAATTTTGGCCCATTCCTCCTGACAGAGCTCGTGTAACTGGGTCAGGTTTGTAGGCCTCCTTGCTCGCACATGCTTTTTCAGTTCTGCCCACAAATCTTCAGTAGGATTGAGGTCATGGCTTTGTGATGGCCACTCCAATACCTTGACTTTGTTGTCCTTAAGCCATTTTGCCACAACTTTGCTTGGGGTCATTGTCCATTTGGAAGACCCATTTGCGACCAAGCTTTAACCTCTCTAGGGGGTGTGGGACGCTACTGTCCCACCTGGCCAACATCCGGTGAAATTGCAGAGCGCCAAATTCAAATTAAATTACTATAAATATTTAACTTTCATGAAATCACAAGTGTAATACATCAACATAAAGCTTAACGTGTTGTTAATCCAGCCGCAGTGTCAGATTTCAAAAAGGCTTTACGGAGAAAGCACACCATGCGATTATCTGAGGACAGCGCTCAGCACACAAAACATTACATACATGTACCAGCCAAGTGGATTAGTCACGAAAGTCAGAAATAGCAATAAAATGAATCACTTACCTTTGATGATCTTCGTATGGTTGCACTCACAAGACTCCCAGTTAGACAATAAATGTTTGTTTTGTTTGATAAAGTCCCTCTTTATATCTAAAAACCTCCATTTCGTTGGCGCGTTTTGTTCAGTAATCCAATGGCTTAAATGCGGTCACAAGAGGCAGACGAAAATTCCAAATAGCATCCGTAAAGTTCATAGAAACATGTCAAACGATGTTTATAATCAATCAGGTTGTTTTTAGCCTAAATAATCGATAATATTTCAAACGGACAAAAGCGTCGTCAACATAAAATAAAAACAAGAAAGGCGTGCTCTCGGTGAAACAGCTCTGGGGACATCCCACTATCCACTGACTCAAAGTTGTCGTTCTCCCTCATTTTTCAGAATAAAAGCCTGAAACGATGTCTAATGACTGTTCACAACTAGTGGAAGCCATAGGGAACGGAATCTGGGTCCTATCCCTTTAAATGGTGGATAGGCTTTCATTGTTAAAACAGCCATTTCAAAATAATGGCACTTCCTGGATGGATTTTCCTCAGGGGTTCCCCTGCTATATCAGTTCTGTTATACTCACAGATTATTATCACATTATTCTAACAGTTTTAGAAACTTTAGAGTGTTTTCTATCCAAATCTACTAATTATATGCCTATCCTAGCTTCTGGGCCTGAGTAGCAGGCAGTTTACTTTGGGCACGCTGTTCATCTGGAGGTGAAAATTCTGCCCCCTACCCTAGTGAGGTTAACTTCCTGACTGATGTCTTCAGATGTTGCTTCAATATATCCACATAATTTTCCCTCCTCGTGATGCCATCTATTTTGTGAAGTACACCAGTTCGTCCTGCAGCAAAGCATCCCACAACATGATGCTGCCACCACCGTGCTTCACAGTTGGGATGGTGTTCTTCGGCTTGCAAGCATCCCCCTTTTTCCTCCAAACATAACGATGGTTATTATGGCCAAACAGTTATATTTTTGTTTCATCAGACCAGAGGATATTTCTCCAAAAAGTACGATCTTTGTTCCCATGTGCAGTTGTAAACCGTTGTCTGGCTTTTTTATGGCGGTTTTGGAGCAGTGGCTTCTTCCTTGCTGAGCGGCTTTTCAGGTTATGACAATATAGGACTCGTTTTACTGTGGATATAGATACTTTTGTACCTGTTTCCTCCAGCATCTTCACAAGGTCCTTTTGCTGTTGTACTGGGATTGATTTGCACTTTTCGCACACCAAAGTACGTTAATCTCTAGGAGACAGAACGCGTCTCCTTCCTGAGCGGTATGACGGCTGCGTGGTCCCATGGTGTTTATACTTGCGTACTATTGTTTGTACAGATGAACGTGGTACCTTCAGGCATTTGGAAATTGCTCCCAAGGATGAACCAGACCTGTGGAGGTCTACAATTTTGGCTGATTTCTTTTGATTTTCCCATGATGTCAAGCATAGAATTTGATGGTAGGCCTTGAAGTATATTAACCTCTCTGGGACATGTGGGACGCTAGCATTCCATCCGCTGGACACACTATTCAACAGCCAGTGAAATAGCAGGGTGCCAAATTCAAAACAACAAAAATCTCATCATTCAAATTTCTCAAACATACAACTATTATATCCCATTTTAAAGATACACTTCTCGTTAATCCAACCACATTGTCCGATTTAAAAAAGGCTTTACCCCGCGAAAACATAACATTAGATTATGTTAGGACAGTGCCGTGACAAGAAAAACCACACAGCCATTTTCCAAGCAAGGAGAGGCGTCACAAAAAACAGAAATACAGCTAAAATGAATTACTAACCTTTGATCTTCATCAGATGACACTCCCAGGACTCAATGTTACACAATACATGTATGTTTTGTTCGATAAAGTTCATATTTATATCCAAAAACCCCATTTTACATTGGCGCGTGATGTTCAGAAAATATTTAGCCTCCCAAAACCTCCGGTGAATGAGCACATCAATTTACAAAAATACTCATCATAAACGTTGATAAAATTGATATTTACAACAGTTATTGAAAGAATTATAGATACACTTCTCCTTAATGCTGTGTCAGATTTCAAAATAGCGTTACGGCGAAAGCACATTGTTCAATATTCTGAGAGCTCAGCCATCAAAGCAAGCTATACAGTTACCCGCCAAGTTCAACAAAACTCAGAAAGAGTATTATAAATCTTAATTTACCTTTGCTGATCTTTGTCGGAATGCACTCCCAGGACTCCCACTTCCACAAGAAATGTTCATTTTGTTCGATAAACTCCATATTGTGTTCAGATCACTATTGCAAAGGCATAATGCATGAGCGCAAAACCCGAGACGAAAAGTCAAAAAGTTCCATTACCGTTCGTAGAAACATGTCAAACGATGTTTACAATCAATCCTTAAGGTCTTTTTATCATAAATATTCGATAATATTCCAACCGGACAATAGCGTATTCATTACAGAGGAAAAAGAAGAAACGGCGCGCCTGTGTGACAGCGCAGAGAACAACTCATTGGCCTCAGGCAGTCCACAGCTCTTATTCTCTCCCCAGTAACAGTAGAAGCATGAAACAAGGTTCTAAAGACTGTTGACATCTAGTGGAAGCCTTAGGAAGTGCAAAATGACCCCACAGACATTGTAGTTTGGATAGGCAATCACTTGAAAAACTACAAACCACTTCCTGGTTGGATTCTTTCTCAGGTTTTTGCCTGCCATATGAGTTCTGTTATATTCACAGACATCGTTCAAACAGTTTTAGAAACGTCAGAGTGTTTTCTATCCAAATCTACTAATAATATGCATATCCTACCTTCTGGGCCCGAGTAGCAGGCAGTTTCATTTGGGCACGTTATTCATCTGAATTTCCGAATACTGCACCCTGTCACCAAGAAGTTTTAACAGGTACACCTCCAATTGACTCATATGATGTCAATTAGCCTATCAGAAGCTTCTAAAGCCATGACATCATTTTATGGAATTTTCCAAGCTGTTTAAAGGCACAGTCAACTTAGTGTATGGAAACTTCTGACCCACTGGAATTGTGATACAGTGAATTATAAGTGAAATAATCTGTCTGTAAACAATTGTTGGAAAAATTACTTGTGTCATGCACAAAGTAGATGTCCTAACCGACTTGCCAAAACTATAGTTTGTTAACAAGCTCTATCTCTCTCCTTAAACCCCAATGGTGGAACCAGCTTCCCCCTGAATCTAGGACAGCAGAGTCTCTGCCTATCTTCAGAAAACATCTGAAACCCTACCTCCTCAAAAAGTATTTTAAATAATCCCATAGCACACCCCTCGCACCACCACCTCAACCCCCCCCCCCCAGAAAAAGCCTTTAATGAACTAACACTAACACTCGCACTTGACTTCCCTCTACTAGCTTTGACCTTTCTACTTTGAGGAAAATTGACTTACTATGACTGTGATATGTGGTTGTCCCACCTAGCTATCTTAAGATGAATGCAAGTCGCTCTGTATAAGACCATCTGATAAATGACTATAATGGAAAATGAAGTAGTGCTATGCTAAGCGCTAGTCTAACTGTGGGGTAGCAGTGCTATGCTAATCACTAGTCTAACTCTAGAGTAGCAGTGCTATGCTAATCACTAGTCTAACTGTGGAGTAGCAGTGCTATGCTAATCACTAGTCTAACTCCAGAGTAGCAGTGCAATGCTAATCACTAGTCTAACTCTAGAGTAGCAGTGCTATGCTAATCACTAGTCTAACTCTAGATTAGCAGCCCCAGTATCATAGCTAATCCATTGTTAGCCTGTCAGAGTTTAACAGCTCTCCCTGCACTAATTTGAGTGAGCAAGCCCAATAAACACATTTTTGCAGCATATGTGTTTTACAGTGACCTGTATGTAAGACTGTGTGCAGTTATTTGTCTGTATGTGAAATGTTATGGCTTTGGTTTTCTCTCTCTTTCTCACCCATTTTTTTCTCTCTCTCTCGCTCTCTCTCTCTCTCGACAATCCTTCAGAAAGAGACTCAGTCAAGGTAAGACGTATTTTCCTTCTAATTATTCTGGTGTCTTGTTAGCAAGAGCGAGGGAACGAAGGGAGAGAGAGAGAGTTCAGTGTTTAGGTTAATTTGTCTCTAAGCGGTCTGCTCTGTTCCTGCAGTCGAAGATTTGGTTTGTTGAATACGCAATGAGATGATTAGCATGGCTTTCTTCACAGACTGAGCACTGTGGGCGTACGCACACACACACACAGACACACGCACACACACACAGACACACAGACACAAACACACACACACACAGACACAGACACAAACACACACACACACACACACACACACACACACACACACACACACACACACACACACACACACAGACACACAGACACAAACACACACACAGAGACACAAACACACACACACACACACAGACACACAGAGACACAAACACACACACACACACACAGACACACAGACACAAACACACACACACACACACACACACACACAAACACAAACACACACACAGAGACACAAACACACACACACACAGACACACACACAGACACAAACACAAACACACACACACACACACACACACACAGAGACACAAACACACACACACACACACAGAGACACAAACACACACACACACACACACACACAGAGACACAAACACACACACACACACACACACACAGACACAGACACACAGATAGAGATAGAGACACAAACACACAGATAGACACAAACACAAACACACACACAGACACAAACACACAGAGACACACTTTTTCTCTCTCACACACGCAGTGTAGTCACTAGTCACTTTAATAATGTTTACATTCTGCTTTACTCATTTCATATGTTAATACTGTATTCTATTCTACTGTATTTTAGTCAACGACACTCCGACATTGCTCGTCCTAATATTTATATATTTCTTTGTTTCGTTATTTTACTTTAGATTTGTGTGTATAACATATGTTAAATATGTGTATGGACCAATAACATCTGTTAAATATGGACCAATAACATCTGTTAAATATGGACCAATAACATATGTTAAATATGGACCAATAACATCTGTTAAATATGTGTATGGACCAATAACATCTGTTAAATATGGACCAATAACATCTGTTAAATATGGACCAATAACATCTGTTAAATATGGACCAATAACATCTGTTAAATATGTGACCAATAACATCTGTTAAATATGTGACCAATAACATCTGTTAAATATGGACCAATAACATCTGTTAAATATGGACCAATAACATCTGTTAAATATGGACCAATAACATCTGTTAAATATGGACCAATAACATCTGTTAAATATGGACCAATAACATCTGTTAAATATGGACCAATAACATCTGTTAAATATGGACCAATAACATCTGTTAAATATGGACCAATAACATCTGTTAAATATGTGTATGGACCAATAACATCTGTTAAATATGTGTATGGACCAATAACATCTGTTAAATATGGACCAATAACATCTGTTAAATATGGACCAATAACATCTGTTAAATATGTGACCAATAACATCTGTTAAATATGTGACCAATAACATCTGTTAAATATGGACCAATAACATCTGTTAAATATGGACCAATAACATCTGTTAAATATGTGTATGGACCAATAACATCTGTTAAATTTGTGACCAATAACATCTGTTAAATATGTGTATGGACCAATAACATCTGTTAAATTTGTGACCAATAACATCTGTTAAATATGTGTATGGACCAATAACATCTGTTAAATATGTGTATGGACCAATAACATCTGTTAAATATGGACCAATAACGTCTGTTAAATATGTGTATGGACCAATAACATCTGTTAAATATGGACCAATAACGTCTGTTAAATATGTGTATGGACCAATAACATCTGTTAAATATGGACCAATAACATCTGTTAAATTTGTGACCAATAACATCTGTTAAATTTGTGACCAATAACATCTGTTAAATATGTGTATGGACCAATAACATCTGTTAAATATGTGTATGGACCAATAACATCTGTTAAATATGGACCAATAACATCTGTTAAATATGTGACCAATAACATCTGTTAAATATGGACCAATAACATCTGTTAAAAATGGACCAATAACGTCTGTTAAATATGGACCAATAACATCTGTTAAATATGGACCAATAACATCTGTTAAATATGGACCAATAACATCTGTTAAATATGTGACCAATAACATCTGTTAAATATGGACCAATAACATGTGTTAAATATGGACCAATAACATGTGTTAAATATGGACCAATAACATCTGTTAAATATGGACCAATAACATGTGTTAAATATGGACCAATAACATGTGTTAAATATGGACCAATAACATGTGTTAAATATGGACCAATAACATCTTTTAAATATGGACCAATAACATCTGTTAAATATGGACCAATAACATCTGTTAAATATGTGTATGGACCAATAACATCTGTTAAATATGTGTATGGACCAATAACATCTGTTAAATATGGACCAATAACATTTGATTTGAATTAGATTAGGACAGGACAGAGAGGTGTGTTTAATATGTTACCTCAGATACCGTTACCTCAGATACCGCTACCTCGGATACCGCTACCTCGGATACCGCTACCTCGGATACCGCTACCTCGGATACCGCTACCTCGGATACCGCTACCTCGGATACCGCTACCTCGGATACCGCTACCTCGGATACCGCTACCTCGGATACCGCTACCTCGGATACCGCTACCTCGGATACCGCTACCTCAGATACCGCTACCTCAGATACCGCTACCTCAGATACCGCTACCTCAGATACCGCTACCTCAGATACCGCTACCTCAGACACTGTGTGTGCGTGTGTGTGTGTGCGCTGTTTTGAAATGTTTGAATCTTGTTTGTGGTGCTGGTTTGATTGAACGGTTGTTACAATGTTGTTGACTTTTGTAGTGATGTAGTGTTTGTTGTCAGGTCTTTGTAGTTTTGGCAGGTCTGTAGTTCTTTGTCAGGTCTTTGTTGGGTCTTTGTAGTTGTTTGTCAGGTCTTTGTAGGTCTTTGTCAGGTCTTTGTAGGTCTTTGTCAGGTCTTTGTCAGGTCTTTGTCAGGTCTTTGTCAGGTCTTTGTAGGTCTTTGTCATTTCTTTGTAGGTCTTTGTCAGGTCTTTGTAGGTCTTTGTCATTTCTTTGTAGGTCTTTGTCAGGTCTTTGTCAGGTCTTTGTAGGTCTTTGTCATTTCTTTGTAGGTCTTTGTCATTTCTTTGTAGGTCTTTGTCAGGTCTTTGTAGGTCTTTGTCAGGTCTTTGTAGGTCTTTGTCAGGTCTTTGTCTGGTCTTTGTAGGTCTTTGTCATTTCTTTGTAGGTCTTTGTCATTTCTTTGTAGGTCTTTGTCAGGTCTTTGTAGGTCTTTGTCATTTCTTTGTAGGTCTTTGTCAGGTCTTTGTAGGTCTTTGTCAGGTCTTTGTAGGTCTTTGTCAGGTCTTTGTAGGTCTTTGTCAGGTCTTTGTAGGTCTTTGTCAGGTCTTTGTAGGTCTTTGTCAGGTCTTTGTAGGTCTTTGTCAGGTCTTTGTAGGTCTTTGTCAGGTCTTTGTAGGTCTTTGTCAGGTCTTTGTCAGGTCTTTGTCAGGTCTTGTAGTTGTTTGTCAGGTCTTGTAGTGGTCTTGTAGTGGTCTTATCAGTGGTGTGTTATACAGTAGCTAGTCTAAATATTTAGAAAAAACATTGAATGTGTGTGAAAGCACAGTTTGCAGTATGTGCTGTCATCTGTACTGTCTAATACTGCTCTGATCTGTCATCTATACTGTCTAATACTGCTCTAATCTGTCATCCTTACTGTCTAATACTGCTATGATCTGTCATCTGTACTGTCTAATACTGCTCTGATCTGTCATCTGTACTGTCTAATACTGCTCTGATCTGTCATCTATAGTGTCTAATACTGCTCTGATCTGTCATCTGTACTGTCTAATATTGCTCTGATCTGTCATCTGTACTGTCTAATACTGCTCTTATCTGTCATCTATACTGTCTAATACTGCTCTGATCTGTCATCCTTACTGTCTAATACTGCTATGATCTGTCTAATACTGCTTTGATCAGTCATCCTTACTGTCTAATACTGCTCTGATCTGTCATCTGTACTGTCTAATACTGCTATGATCTGTCTAATACTGCTCTGATCTGTCATCTGTACTGTCTGATACTGCTCTGATCTGTTATCTGTACTGTCTGATACTGCTCCGATCTGTCATCTGTACTGTGTAATACTGCTCTGATCTGTCATCTGTACTGTCTAATACTGCTCTGATCTGTCATCTGTACTGTCTGATACTGCTCTGATCTGTCATCTGTACTGTCTAATACTGCTCTGATCTGTCATCTGTACTGTCTAATACTGCTCTTATCTGTCATCTATACTGTCTAATACTGCTCTGATCTGTCATCCTTACTGTCTAATACTGCTATGATCTGTCTAATACTGCTCTGATCTGTCATCTGTACTGTCTAATGCTGCTCTGATCTGTCATCTATGCTGTCTAATACTGCTCTGATCTGTCATCTATGCTGTCTAATGCTGCTCTGATCTGTCATCTATGCTGTCTAATGCTGCTCTGATCTGTCATCTATGCTGTCTAATGCTGCTCTGATCTGTCATCTATGCTGTCTAATGCTGCTCTTATCTGTCATCTGTACTGTCTAATGCTGCTCTGATCTGTCATCTGTGCTGTCTAATACTGCTATGATCTGTCTAATACTGCTTTGATCAGTCATCCTTACTGTCTAATGCTGCTCTGATCTGTCATCTATGCTGTCTGGCTGTAGAAAATGATAAACATTGAAGGGTTAGTGCCAAGGGGAAGGAAGCAAATTGGGACTGTTTTCATCTAGTCACTGACACACACACACACACACACACACACACACACACACACACACACACACACACACACACACACACACACACACACACACACACACACACACACACACACACACACTGTTTGCCAGTCATCAACGCTAGCAGCACGGTAAAGGGCAGGATGAGTTAGTGGAAAGGCCAAGGCCATGCTGCATTCTCCTCTCATCCTTTTTCTCTCTCCCTTCTTCCCCTCTTCCTCCTCTCCTCTTCCTCTTCTCCTCTCCTTTGTCTCCTCTTCCTCCTCTCCTCTTCCTCGTCTCCTCTCCTCTTCTCCTTTGTCTCCTCTTCTTTCCCTCCTCTCCTCTTCCTCTTCCTCTTCTCCTTTCCTTTGTCTCCTCTCCTCTTCTACTCTTCATCCTCTCCTCTCCTACTCTTCATCCTCTCCTCTCCTCTCCATTCCTTTTTATCCTGTGCTCACCTCTAAGAGGAGGGGTAGTTGAGCTCTTACAAAATCAGACTTGTAAACTAACATTAACACTCACACCCCCCTCTCTCTCTCTCTCTCGCTCAGAGTCCGTCTGTGTCCCCCTCCTCCAGTTTCCGAGCAGTAGAGAAGCACAGGAGTTCAGGTGACTCCTCAGACAGCAAGAAACCGAAAATGTCTGAAAAGGAGCTGAGCGCAACACGTTACGTGAGTGAGGCAACTTTCAAACCAAAAAACCCAGAGGATGCACTTTTCAAAAGCACAGCGCTAACACAGCTGATTCAACTAACCAAACTCTTGCTGATTAGTCGATGAGGTCAGTCAGGCCTGTCAGGATGTTCTGATGATGCCCTGGTATGGGGAATCTAACTATGGTAAATTGTTGAGGAGGTCCAATGTGTTGTTGTGTTCGTTCTCGGGACAATAAAGTTGTATTATATTGTATCTGTTTCAGGACAGCGACGGGGAGAAGAGTGATGACAGCCTAGTGGTGGATGTCTCTAATGAGGTTATATTCTCTCTCTCTCTCTCTCTCTCTCTCTCTCTCTCTCTCTCTCTCTCTCTCTCTCTCTCCTCTCTCTCTCTCTCTCTCTCTCTCTCTCTCTCTCTCTCTCTCCTCTCTCTCTCTCTCTCTCTCTCTCTCTCTCTCTCTCTCTCTCTCTCTCCTCTCTCTCTCCTCTCTCTCTCTCTCTCTCTCTCTCTCTCTCTCTCTCTCTCTCTCTCTCTCTCTCTCTCTCTCTCTCTCTCTCCTCTCTCTCTCTCTCTCTCTCTCTCTCTCTCTCTCATATAAACACTGAATAAATGTAACAATTTCAAATATGTTACAGTTTATATAATGAAATCAGTCAATTGAAATAAATTAATTTGGCCTTAATCTATGGATTTCACATTACTAGGAATACAGATATGCATCTGTTGGTCACAGATACCTTTAAAAACAAGTTAAGGGTGTGGATCAGAAAACCAGTCAGTATCTGGTGTGACCATTTGCCTCACGCAGCGCGACACGTCTCCTTCACATAGAGTTGATCAGGCTGTTGATTGTGGCCTGTGGAATGTTGTCCCACTCCTCTTCAATGGCTGTGTGAAGTTTCTGGATATTGGTGGGAACTGGAACAGGCTGTCGATCCAGAGCATCCCAAACATGCTCAATGGGTGACATGTCTGTTGAGTATGCAGGCCATGGAGGAACTGGGACATTTTCAGCATCCAGGAATTGTGTACAGATCCTTGCAACATGGGTCGGTGCATTATCATGCTGAACCATGAGGTGATGGTGGCGGATGAATGGCACGACAACGGGCCTCAGGATCTCGTCACGGTATCTCTGTGCATTCAAATTGCCATTGATACAATGCAATGGTGTTCGTTGTCCGTAGCTTATGCCTATAACCCCACCTCCACCATGGGGCCCATACCATAACCCCACCTCCACCATGGGGCCCATACCATAACCCCACCTCCACCATGGGGCCCATACCATAACCCCACCTCCACCATGGGGCCCATACCATAACCCCACCTCCACCATGGGGCCCATACCATAACCCCACTGCCACCATGGGGCCCATACCATAACCCCACCTCCACCATGGGGCCCATACCATAACCCCACCTCCACCATGGGGCCCTCTGTTCACAACGTTGACATCAGCAAACCACTCCCCCACACGACGCCATACACGCCATCTACCATCTGCCCGGTACAGTTGAAACCAGGATTCATCCGTGAAGAGCAGACATCTCCCAGAGTGCCAGTGTTCATCGTGTTAAAGCATTCGCCCACTGAAGTCCGGTTACGACGCCGAACTGCAGTCAGGTCAAGACCCTGGTGAGGACGACGAGCACGCAGATGAGATTCCCTGAGACGGTTTCTGACAGTTTGTGCAGAAATTCTTTGGTTGTGCAAACCCACATTTTCATCAGCTGTCTGGGTGTCTGGTCTCAGACGATCCCGCAGGTGAAGAAGCCGGATGTGGAGGTCCTGGGTTGGCGTGGTTACACGTGGTCTGCGGTTGTGAGGCCGGTTGGACGTATTGCCAAGTTCTCTAAAACGATGTTGGAGGCGGCTTATGGTAGAGAAATTAACATTACATTTTCCGTCAACAGCTCTAGTGGACATTCCTGCAGTCAGAATGCCAATTCCACTCTCCCTCAAAACTTAAGACATCTGTGGCATTGTGTTGTGTGACAAAACTGCAAATTTTTTTAAAAATGACCTTATGTCCCCAGCACAAGGTGCACCTGTGTAGTGATCATGCTGTTTAATCATATTCTTGATATGCCACACCTGTCAGGTGGATGGATTATCTTGGCAAAGGAGAAATGCTCACTAACAGGGATGTAAACAAATTGGTGAACAACATTTGAGAGAAATAAGCTTTTAGTGAGTATAGAACAATATTTATTTTTTATTTTAGTTCATGAATCATGGAACCAATACTTTACCAATAGAAATGGAACGAAACCATACTCTTTTCTATTGTTCTCTTTCGCCGTTATTTTAGGATCCTGCCTCTCCTAGAGGAAGCCCAACTCAGTCCCCTCGTGAGAACCGATTGGATAAGAGCCGTCTGCTGAAGAAGGAAGTCCCTCCCCTCAGCCCCGCCTCTATGGCCTCGTCTAGTAGTACGCCCTCCAACAAGTCCAAAGACGTCATCACGGTCTGATCTCTCATGGCTTTCCCCCCCCCCCCCCCCCTTTAATCTTTATTGACAACATATTTCTACCTTTACCCCAAGTCTGGAAAATTTGGATTTAATCATCTCTCATATACCAGAGCTCAGTGGTTAAAATATGTATTGTTATAAGTGGATTATGAGCCTCTTTTTATCTCCAGAATGAGAAGTCCAGCACCTCCACCCCCGGCCTGAGAGGGAAAACATCAGGACTAGAGGGTGAGACACACAACTTTAAACGTGTTTACATTCTTTACATTTCATTCAACCTTTTTAACCAGGCAGGTCAGTTGAACCTTCCTTTAACCTTTTTAACCAGGCAGGTCAGATGAACCTTCCTTTAACCTTTTTAACCAGGCAGGTCAGATGAATCTTCCTTTAACCTTTTTAACCAGGTAGGTCAGTTGAACCTTCCTTTAACCTTTTTAACCAGGCAGGTCAGTTGAACCTTCCTTTAACCTTTTTAACCAGGCAGGTCAGTTGAACCTTCCTTTAACCTTTTTAACCAGGTAGGTCAGTTGAACCTTCCTTTAACCTTTTTAACCAGGCAGGTCAGTTGAACCTTCCTTTAACCTTTTTAACCAGGCAGGTCAGATGAACCTTCCTTTAACCTTTTTAACCAGGCAGGTCAGATGAACCTTCCTTTAACCTTTTTAACCAGGCAGGTCAGTTGAACCTTCCTTTAACCTTTTTAACCAGGCAGGTCAGTTGAACCTTCCTTTAACCTTTTTAACCAGGCAGGTCAGTTGAACCTTCCTTTAACCTTTTTAACCAGGCAGGTCAGATGAACCTTCCTTTAACCTTTTTAACCAGGCAGGTCAGTTGAACCTTCCTTTAACCTTTTTAACCAGGCAGGTCAGATGAATCTTCCTTTAACCTTTTTAACCAGGTAGGTCAGTTGAACCTTCCTTTAACCTTTTTAACCAGGCAGGTCAGTTGAACCTTCCTTTAACCTTTTTAACCAGGCAGGTCAGTTGAACCTTCCTTTAACCTTTTTAACCAGGTAGGTCAGTTGAACCTTCCTTTAACCTTTTTAACCAGGCAGGTCAGATGAACCTTCCTTTAACCTTTTTAACCAGGCAGGTCAGTTGAACCTTCCTTTAACCTTTTTAACCAGGCAGGTCAGATGAACCTTCCTTTAACCTTTTTAACCAGGCAGGTCAGTTGAACCTTGCTTTAACCTTTTTAACCAGGCAGGTCAGTTGAACCTTCCTTTAACCTTTTTAACCAGGCAGGTCAGATGAACCTTCCTTTAACCTTTTTAACCAGACAGGTCAGTTGATTCTTATTCAGCAGAGATCTAATAAACGTAACAGAAAAATCCCGAAATCGAAAAGGTGTCTGTCTAAGAGATATCTGCTTTTCCATCCTCCTATGTCACGAACCTCATAAGCATCACAGGACTAGTCTGATTGGTACACACCGATGTGGCAACTTCGGTCTGCAGCGCCCAACCAGTTTGGGCTACACACTAATATGACCCCGCCATCGAATTCTCTACGACGCCCACAAGACTCTTCTGAGCACTTTAAAATATATTTAAGTGTGCACTGAGTGTACAAAACGTCCTTTGACCTCAGAACAGCCTCAATTCGTAGGCTTGCATTCTACTGGGGTTGAATATTTTACAAAAGGTTGAATAAATTACATTTTTCCAAGGTAACCTAATATTTCCCACAAAAACCGGAAGCGTCATTGAAAAGCATTATAAAGCATATAAATGGGCCTATATCTGGATTTGATTAGAGCTTTGATAGAATATTCAAGCCTGATAACACACACATTAAATACATTTTATTTAAAAAATATATACAATTCCAAGCCCCAAAAAGCTCAAATGTGCAGTTATGATATAATCTACTGCACCTTTTTACATGACAGAAAAACATGAAAGCCCATAGACGTAGTTAGCTACAGTTGAAGTCGGACGTTTACATACACCTCAGCCAAATACATTTAAACTCAGTTTTTCACAATTCCTGACATTTAATCCTAGTAAAAATTCCCTGTTACAGGTCGATTAGGATCATTCATATATATATATATATATATATATGCACATCACTTTCCTTCCTCATGATGCCATCTATTTTGTGAAGTGCACCAGTCCCTCCTGCAGCAAAGCACCACCACAACATGATGCTGCCGCCCCCGTGCTTCACGGTTGGGATGGTGTTCTTCGGCTTGCAAGCATCCCCCGTTTTCCTCCAAACATAACGATGGTTATTATGGCCAAACAGTTATATTTTTGTTTCATCAGACCAGAGGACATTTCTCCAAAAAGTACGATCTTTGTCCCCATGTGCAGTTGCAAACCGTTGTCTGACTTTTTTATGGCGGTTTTGGAGCAGTGGCTTCTTCCTTGCTGAGCGGCCTTTCAGGCATATGTCGATATAGGACTCGTTTTACTGTGGATATAGATACTTTTCTACTTGTTTCCTCCAGCATCTTCACAAGGTCCTTTGCTGTTGTTCTGGTATTGATTTGCACTTTTCGCACCAAAGTATGTTCATCTCTAGGAGACAGAACGCATCTCCTTCCTGAGCGGTATGATGGCTGCGTGGTCCCATGGTGTTTATACTTGCGTACTATTGTTTGTACAGATGAACGTGGTACCTTCAGGCGTTTGGAAATTGCTCCCAAGGATGAACCAGACTTGTTCTACAATTTTTTTCCTGAGGTCTTGGCTGATTTCTTTAGATTTTCCCATGATGTCAAGCAAAGAGGCACTGAGTTTGAAGGTAGGCCTTGAAATACATCCACAGGTACACCTCCAATTGACTCAAATCATGTCAATTAGCCTATCAGTAGCTTCTAAAGCCATGACATAATTTTCTGGAATTTTCCAAGCTGTTTAAAGGCACAGTCAACTTAGTGTATGTAAACTTCTGATCCACTGGAATTGTGATACAGTGAATTATAAGTGAAATAATCTGTCTCTAAACAATTGTTGGAAAAATGACTTGTGTCATGCACAAAGTAGATGTCCTAACCGACTTGCCAAAACTATAGTTTGTTAACAAGACATTTGTGGAGTGGTTGAAAAACGAGTTTTAATGACTCCAACCTAAGTGTATGTAAACTTCAGACTTCAACTGTATGTAAATGCTCTCTTGGGTAAATAAATGAAACTAGCTCCAGTAGGCTAATCTGTTTGAGTGTGAACTGTATTACTGTACTGTATTGTATTACATGGACTGGAATTACCCATTAACCAGCTCGGGGCGGCAGGTAGCCTAGTGGTTAGAGTGTTGGACTTGTAACCGAAAGGTTGCAAGATTGAATACAAAATACAAAACCTCCAACCCAAAAAGGCCTGTGGTGTTGATGGTATCCTATATGAAATGATAAAATATACAGACCACACATTCCACTTGGCTATACTTATTAAACTCTTAAACATCATACAGGAAACTGAAAGACCCAGTAGCGTTGCAGTTCTTGACTCAAACCGGTGCTCCTGGTACCTACTACCATACCCCGTTCAATGCCCGTTCACCCTCTGAATGGCACACATACACAATCCATGTCTCAATTGTCTCAAGGCTTAAAAATCCTTCTTTAAACTGTCTCCTCACCTTCAATCAAATGTATTTATAAAGCCCTTCTTACATCAGCTGATGTCACAAAGTGCTGTACAGAAACCCAGCCTAAAACCCCAAACAGCAAGCAATGCAGGTGTAGAAGCAAAGTGGCTAGGAAAAACTCCCTAGAAAGGCAGGAACATAGGAAGAAACCTAGAGAGGAACCAGGCTATGAGGGGTGGCCAGTCCTCTTCTGGCTGTGCCGGGTGGAGATTATAACAGAACATGGCCAAGATGTTCAAATGTTCATAAATGACCAGTAGGGTCAAATAATAATAATCACAGTAGTTGTCGAGGGTGCAACAAGTCAGCACCTCAAGAGTAAATGTCAGTTGGCTTTTCATAGCCGATCATTGAGAGTATCTCTACCGCTCCTGCTGTCTCTAGAGAGTTGAAAACAGCAGGTCTGGATTCATCTATACTGATTGAAGTGGATTTAACTAGTGACATCATTAAGGGATCATAGCTTTTACCTGGATTCACCAGGTCAATCTGTCATGGAAAGAGCAGGTGTTCATAATGTTTTGTACACTCAGTGTATATGGAAGTACTTTAGTGCCCCCCCAAAAAAGTGGTAAACATTTTTTTTAATGTAATTTCCTGAGCTTTCTCATATTTTATCTGTTGGATAGGACAGACACTTGAAAATATATTTCCTTTTTCATGAATTCTTTGACTACCTGTTTTGTATGAATGTTATTCAATGCGTTTCTATGGGCAGTAAGGCCAAATTCAATGTTTCCTCAAAAAGTCAGTCATCAAAAATATTTTTCATACTTACAGGGGTCATAAAATGCTAAATCAAATAGCTAAATTATCCTTGGAATGACCATCTGAAAGCAATCCCATATGTTAGCTTAGTAGAACCCAGGCCCTTAGACCTTAGAGGGTTGGTTTGTAGCTTAGTAGAACCCAGGCCCTTAGACCTTAGAGGGTTGGTTTGTAGCTTAGTAGAACCCAGGCCCTTAGACCTTAGAGGGTTGGTTTGTAGCTTAGTAGAACCCAGGCCCTTAGACCTTAGAGGGTTGGTTTGTAGCTTAGTAGAACCCAGGCCCTTAGACCTTAGAGGGTTGGTTTGTAGTTTAGTAGAACCCAGGCCCTTAGACCTTAGAGGGTTGGTTTGTAGCTTAGTAGAACCCAGGCCCTTAGACCTTAGAGGGTTGGTTTGTAGTTTAGTAGAACCCAGGCCCTTAGACCTTAGAGGGTTGGTTTGTAGCTTAGTAGAACCCAGGCCCTTAGACCTTAGAGGGTTGGTTTGTAGTTTAGTAGAACCCAGGTCCTTAGACCTTAGAGGGTTGGTTTGTAGCTTAGTAGAACCCAGGCCCTTAGACCTTAGAGGGTTGGTTTGTAGCTTAGTAGAACCCAGGCCCTTAGACCTTAGAGGGTTGGTTTGTAGCTTAGTAGAACCCAGGCCCTTAGACCTTAGAGGGTTGGTTTGTAGCTTAGTAGAACCCAGGCCCTTAGACCTTAGAGGGTTGGTTTGTAGCTTAGTAGAACCCAGGCCCTTAGACCTTAGAGGGTTGGTTTGTAGCTTAGTAGAACCCAGGCCCTTAGACCTTAGAGGGTTGGTTTGTAGCTTAGTAGAACCCAGGCCCTTAGACCTTAGAGGGTTGGTTTGTAGCTTAGTAGAACCCAGGCCCTTAGACCTTAGAGGGTTGGTTTGTAGTTTAGTAGAACCCAGGCCCTTAGACCTTAGAGGGTTGGTTTGTAGTTTAGTAGAACCCAGGCCCTTAGACCTTAGAGGGTTGGTTTGTAGTTTAGTAGAACCCAGGCCCTTAGACCTTTAGGGGGTTGACTTATGTTGTTTGTTCCAGGCCCTGGTCTGCGTCCCCTGGGGTTGCCGTGTCCTTACCCGGGTGCGTTTGGCATGATGCCTCACCCAAGTCTCAACGGGCTGAACGGCGACCTGGGCGGAGCCAGCGCCTACGCCTCCCTTCACAACCTGTCTCCTCAGATAAGTGCGGCTGCTGCGGCTGCAGTTGCGGCCTACGGACGATCACAAGTGGTACGCTATTCTCCTAAACTCGACTCACAACAAATCATTCACATATCCACCGTCTCATTCATGTCACTCAATCTTCTTTCACTGACACAAATTATAAAAGGGGTTTTGGGGCAGTGTTTGAGCGATAACAAAATCAAATCACATGTTATTTTTGTCACGTGCTCCGTAAACAACAGGTGTAGAGTAACAGTGAAATGCTGACTTGCAGATCCTTCCCAACAACGCAGAGAGAATTTTATAGAAAAGTAAAGATAACGAGGTATAAATACACAGTGAGTAACTTGGCTGTATACACTGGTTACTGTGGTGGAAATTCAACACCAAGGACACCTGAGGTCAATATTAAATGAATCACTTTTTATTCTCAGTTAAATGGAGAGGTTACAACAAACACTGCACACTCAGAACAGGTCGGTCAAAAGACACTCATGGGGGGGGGGGGGGTCCACTGAAAGATGACTAGCACCAACAACTGGGACCTAAATGACACCCACCATGAGAGCCCAAGAAGAGGCAAAGGAAACCCCAAACCAAACTTAAAGACAGGAAGCAAACCAAAAAGGTAGAGCAAAACCAAATCAGATAAAGGACTGTTGGTCTAGAAATCTAAATAGGGAGCGCCAACTAAAGGTGTTAACCCTCCACATCTATCAAGACAACTAAAGGAGTTACCCTCCACATCTATCCAGACAACTAAAGGAGTTAAACCCTCCACATCTATCCAGACAACTAAAGGAGTTACCCTCCACATCTATCAAGACAACTAAAGGAGTTAAACCCTCCACATCTATCCAGACAACTAAAGGAGTTAAACCCTCCACATCTATCCAGACAACTAAAGGAGTTAAACCCTCCACATCTATCAAGACAACTAAAGGAGTTAAACCCTCCACATCTATCCAGACAACTAAAGGAGTTACCCTCCACATCTATCAAGACAACTAAAGGAGTTAAACCCTCCACATCTATCCAGACAACTAAAGGAGTTAAACCCTCCACATCTATCAAGACAACTAAAGGAGTTAAACCCTCCACATCTATCCAGACAACTAAAGGAGTTAAACCCTCCACATCTATCCAGACAACTAAAGGAGTTACCCTCCACATCTATCCAGACAACTAAAGGAGTTACCCTCCACATCTATCCAGACAACTAAAGGAGTTAAACCCTCCACATCTATCAAGACAACTAAAGGAGTTAAACCCTCCACATCTATCAAGACAACTAAAGGAGTTAAACCCTCCACATCTATCCAGACAACTAAAGGTGTTAAACCCTCCACATCTATCCAGACAACTAAAGGTGTTAAACCCTCCACATCTATCAAGACAACTAAAGGAGTTAAACCCTCCACATCTATCAACACAACTAAAGGAGTTAAACCCTCCACATCTATCAAGACAACTAAAGGAGTTAAACCCTCCACATCTATCCAGACAACTAAAGGTGTTAAACCCTCCACATCTATCCAGACAACTAAAGGAGTTAAACCCTCCACATCTATCCAGACAACTAAAGGAGTTAAACCCTCCACATCTATCCAGACAACTAAAGGAGTTAAACCCTCCACATCTATCAAGACAACTAAAGGTGTTACCCTCCACATCTATCCAGACAACTAAAGGAGTTAAACCCTCCACATCTATCAAGACAACTAAATGTGTTAAACTCTCCACATCTATCAAAACAAATGGATCACTGGGCCAGCCACTCTTAAATATCACCTGGGCCAGCACAGGTGAAACACCAGTCGGTGCCCCCTACGTGCTAAAGTCCAACCTCAAAACGTATGTGGACACCCCTTCAAATGAGTGGATTCGGCTAATTGCTGACTGGTGTACAGCACTCGCCCCAGTCAGCTGTTAGTGCTGTTATTGTGAAGTGGAAACGTCTAGGAGCAACAACGGCTCAGCCGCGAAATACGTAGCGCGTAAAAATCATCTGTCTCCGGTTACATCACCTACTACTGAGTTCCAAACTTCATCACCAGAACTGTTCGTCTGGGGCTTCATGAAATGGGTTTCCATGGCCGAGCAGCCTCACACAAGCCTAAGATCACTATGCGCAATGCCAAGCGTCGGCTGGAGTGGTGTAAAGCTCGCAGTCAATGGACTCTGGAGAAGAGGAAATGCGTTCTCTGGAGAGATGAATCACGCTTCAACATCTGGCAGTCCAACAGATTAATCTGGGTTTGGCGGATGCCAGGAGAACGCTACCTGCCCCAATGCATAGTGCCAACTGTAAAGTTTGGTGGAGGAGGAATAATGGTATGGGGCTGTTTTTCATGGTTTCGGCTATGCCCCTTAGTTCCAGTGAAGGGCAATCTTAACACAGCATGCAATTCTGTTTTTCCAACTTTATGGCAACAGTTTGGGAAAGGCCCTTTCCTGTTTCAGCATGACAGTGCCCCCGTGCAAAAAGCGAGGTCCATACAGAAAGGGTTTGTAAAGATCGATTCTGGAAGAACTTGACTGGCCTACACAGAGCCCTGACCTCAACCCAGACTAAGAGAAACATAGGATATTACGAGATTAGCATTTAGCTTTTCTGATGTCCAGAAGCCGTTTTTCATCATAGGAAACGATGAGCGAGACGTTATGTACAAAAAAAGGTTAAGATCAGCAACAACAACAAAAATATTCAAAAAATAGCAGAATAAGTCAGGGGTACATTTTTGATCATTTAGCAGACGCTCTTCCCTAGAGCGACTTACAGGAGCAATAAGGGTTAAGTGCCTTGCTCAAGGGGCGCATCGGCAGATTTTTCACCTAGTCTGCTCTAGGATTCGAACCAGCGACCATTCGGTTACTAGCCCAACATTCGTAACCGCTAGGCTACAGCCGCTATCTCATCACATCAATGGGCAATGTTTGAACAATATCAATTGTAAGTCACATAAAAGTGCAGCATTTAAACTTCATTTTGGTTTGAATGGTACAAGATGTTTTGAATGATTTCTTCAAAGAGATAATAAATGAATCTCTCTTCTGTTCTTCATCCTCCAGGTTGGTTTTGACCCCCACCACCACATGAGGGTCCCTGGTCTTCCTCCCAACCTCTCTGGCATTCCTGGAGGAAAACCGTACGTGTCCCTTTTTCATTTGGATGCTTTTGAAAAATAGATTCTCTAGATCAGAATATAAAATAAACCCTCCTCTTCATCACCTCTCCTCCTCCTCCTCCTCTAAGAGCCTATTCCTTCCACGTGAGTACTGAGGGCCAGATGCAGCCGGTGCCGTTCCCTCCGGACGCCCTGATAGGCCCGGGGATCCCACGTCACGCCCGTCAGATCAACACGCTGAGCCACGGCGAGGTGGTGTGTGCCGTCACTATCTCCAATCCAACCAGACACGTCTACACAGGAGGGAAGGGCTGTGTCAAGATCTGGGATATCAGCCAGCCCGGCAGCAAGAGTCCTGTCTCTCAACTAGACTGTCTGGTGAGGACAATATTATACAATATAATACTATATAATACTATGGAATATCTGGGACATCAGCCAGCCGGGCATCAAGAGCCCTGTGTCACAACTAGACTGCCTGGTGAGAATACTATACAGGAAATTCTTCTGCCATTTCAATCTTGGTTCTGTCACGTCCTGACCAGTAAAAGATGTTATTTGTTATTGTAGTTTGGTCAGGGTGTGGCAGGGGGTGTTTGTTTAGAGTGTTTCGGGGTTTGTTGGGCTATGTTCTATGTTAGAAATAAACTATGTTAGTTCTAGTATGTCTATTTCTATGTGGTGTTTTATTGGGTTGGACCTTCAATTGGAAGCAGCTGCTCCTCGTTGCTTCTAATTGAAGGTCCTATTTAAGAGGGGTGTTTTTTCTATGGGGTTTGTGGGTAGTTATTTCCTGTTTTGTGTTCGTGCAGCAGGAATGTTTAGTGCCGTTTGTTGTTTTATATACGTGTTTCTTTTGTTTTTCCTTTTTTAATAAAATAAGAAGATGAGTTTACACGTCCCGCTGCGTTTTGGTCCAATCCCGTGGCAAGTTTGGGCTGCCTGGGGGGCCTGGGGGGGGCTGCCTGGGGGGCCTGGGGGGGGCTGCCTGGGGGGGGGCTGCCTGGGGGGGCCTGGGGGGGGGGGCTGCCCTGGGGGGCCTGGGGGGGGGGGGCTGCCTGGGGGGCCTGGGGGGGGGGGGGCTGCCTGGGGGGCCTGGGGGGGGGCTGCCTGGGGGGGGATCCATTATCTTTTCCAATCTATATACTTTTAAATATAATCTTTGACAACGAGATAGTCGAGAATAATTGAAAATTAAACAATGAATTTATTACTATTGATTTTGTTATGTTTGAACATAAGACCACCGCATTAGGACTGCAAATTAATCGAACTAAGCTTTAAAACTAAAGAGAGGGAGGGAGGGAGGGAGGGAGGGAGGGAGGGAGAGATGGATGTAGAGATGGATGTAGAGATGGAGGGAGAGATGGATGTAGAGAGGGAGGTAGAGATGGAGGTAGAGAGGGAGGTAGAGAGGGAGGTAGAGATGGAGGTAGAGAGGGAGGTAGAGAGGGAGGTAGAGAGGGAGGGAGGGAGAGAGGGAGGGAGAGAGGGAGGAGAGGGAGGTAGAGATGGAGGTAGAGAGGGAGGTAGAGAGGGAGGTAGAGATGGAGGTAGAGAGGGAGGTAGAGAGGGAGGTAGAGAGGGAGGTAGGGAGGGAGGTAGGGAGGGAGGTAGGGAGGGAGGTAGGGAGAGAGGAGGTAGAGAGGGAGGTAGAGAGGGAGGTAGAGAGGGAGGTAGAGAGGGAGGTAGAGAGGGAGGTAGAGAGGGAGGTAGAGAGGGAGGGAGGGAGGTAGAGAGGGAGGAGGGAGAGAAGGAGGGAGAGAAGGAGGGAGGGAGGGAGGGAGAGAGGGAGGGAGAGAGGGAGGGAGAGAGGGAGGTAGAGAGGGAGGTAGAGAGGGAGGTAGAGAGGGGAGGTAGAGAGGGAGGTAGAGAGGGAGGTAGAGAGGGAGGTAGAGAGGGAGGTAGAGAGGGAGGTAGAGAGGGAGGTAGAGAGGGAGGTAGAGAGGGAGGGAGAGAGGGAGGGAGAGAGGGAGGTAGAGAGTGGAGAGAGGGAGGTAGAGAGGGAGGTAGAGAGGGAGGTAGAGAGGGAGGTAGAGAGGGAGGTAGAGAGGGAGGTAGAGGAGGGAGGGAGGGAGAGAGAGAGGGAGGGAGAGAGAGAGGGAGGGAGGGAGAGAGAGAGGGAGGGAGAGAGAGAGGGAGGGAGAGAGAGAGGGAGGGAGGGAGAGAGGGAGGGAGGGAGAGAGAGAGGGAGAGAGGGAGAGAGGGAGAGAGGGAGGGAGAGAGGGAGGGAGAGAAGGATGTAGGAAGGGAGGTAGAGAGGGAGGTAGAGAGGGAGGTAGAGAGGGAGGTAGAGAGGGAGGGAGAGAAGGAGGGAGAGAAGGAGGGAGAGAAGGAGGTAGAGAGGTAGGTAGAGAAGGAGGTAGAGAAGGAGGTAGAGAGGGAGGTAGAGAGGGAGGTAGAGAGGGAGGTAGAGAGGGAGGTAGAGAGGGAGGGAGGGAGAGAGGGAGGGAGAGAGGGAGGGAGGGAGGGAAGGAGGGAGAGATGGATGTAGGGAGGGAGGTCGAGAGGGAGGTAGAGAGGGAGGGAGAGAGGGAGGGAGAGAGGGAGGGAGAGAGGAGGTAGAGAGGGAGGTAGAGAGGGAGGTAGAGAGGGAGGGAGGGAGAGAGGGAGGGAGAGAGGGAGGGAGAGAGGGAGGTAGAGAGGGAGGTAGAGAGGGAGGTAGAGAGGGAGGTAGAGAAGGAGGTAGAGAAGGAGGTAGAGAAGGAGGTAGAGAGGGAGGTAGAGAGGGAGGTAGAGAGGGAGGTAGAGATGGAGGGAGAGAAGGATGTAGGGAGGGAGAGAGGGAGGGAGAGAGGGAGGGAGAGAGGGAGGTAGAGAAGGAGGGAGAGATGGATGTAGGAAGGGAGGTAGAGAGGGAGGCAGAGAGGGAGGGAGAGAAGGAGGGAGAGAAGGAGGGAGAGAAGGAGGGAGAGATGGATGTAGGAAGGGAGGTAGAGAGGGAGGGAGAGATGGATGTAGGAAGGGAGGCAGAGAGGGAGGGAGAGAAGGAGGGAGAGATGGATGTAGGAAGGGATGTAGGAAGGGAGGTAGAGAAGGAGGGAGAGAGATAGGGAGGACTGTCTGATGATTGAGTGTGTTTGTGTGTGTTGCATTACATCTTAGATAAGTGCTTCCTCTAAATGATTTGTCCAGGGTGTGTGTTGGCCCACCAAATAACTAATGTCTCCTGTTGTGTTTATAATAGTAGCTATATATATATATATATATATATATATATATATATATATATATATATATATATTGCTCAAAAAAATCAAGGGAACACTTAAACAACACAATGTAACTCCAAGTCAATCACACTTCTGTGAAATCAAACTGTCCACTTAGGAAGCAACACTGATTGACAATAAATGTCACATGCTGTTGTGCAAATGGAATAGACAACAGGTGGAAGTTATAGGCAATTAGCAAGACACCCCCAATAAAGGAGTGGTTCTGCAGGTGGGGACCACAGACCACTTCTCAGTTCCTATGCTTCCTGGCTGATGTTTTGGTCACTTTTGAATGCTGGCGGTGGTTTCACTCTAGTGGTAGCATGAGACGTGAGGGTGGTATGAGGGCCCGACGTCCACAGGTGGGGGTTGTGCTTACAGCCCAACACCGTGCAGGACGTTTGGCATTTGCCAGAGAACACCAAGATTAGCAAATTCGCCACTGGCGCCCTGTGCTCTTCACAGATGAAAGCAGGTTCACACTGAGCACGTGACAGACGTGACAGTCTGGAGACGCCGTGGAGAATGTTCTGCTGCCTGCAACATCCTCCAGCATGACCGGTTTGGCGGTGGGTCAGTCATGGTGTGGGGTGGCATTTCTTTGGGGGGGCCGCACAGCCCTCCATGTGCTCGCCAGAGGTAGTCTGACTGCCATTAGGTACCGAGATGAGATCCTCAGACCCCTTGTGAGACCATATGCTGGTGCGGTTGGCCCTGGGTTCCTCCTAATGCAAGACAATGCTAGACCTCATGTGGCTGGAGTGTGTCAGCAGTTCCTGCAAGAGGAAGGCATTGATGCTATGGACTGGCCCGCCCGTTCCCCAGACCTGAATCCAATTGAGCACATCTGGGACATCATGTCTCGCTCCATCCACCAACGCCACGTTGCACCACAGACTGTCCAGGAGTTGGCGGATGCTTTAGTCCAGGTCTGGGAGGAGATCCCTCAGGAGACCATCCGCCACCTCATCAGGAGCATGCCCAGGCGTTGTAGGGAGGTCATACAGGCACGTGGAGGCCACACACACTACTGAGCCTCATTTTGACTTGTTTTAAGGACATTACATCAAAGTTGGATCAGCCTGTAGTGTGGTTTTCCACTTTAATTTTGAGTGTGACTCCAAATCCAGACCTCCATGGGTTGATAAATTGGATTTCCATTGATTATTTTTGTGTGATTTTGTTGTCAGCACATTCAACTATGTAAAGAAAAAAGTATTTAATAAGATTATTTCTTTCATTCAGATCTAGGATGTGTTATTTTAGTGTTACCTTTATTTTTTTGAGCAGTATATATATCGACATATAGACATCCTGTTGTGTTTATAATAGTATATATATATATATAGGACATCCTGTTGTGTTTATGATAGTATATATATATATATATATATATATATATAGGACATCCTGTTGCGTTTATAATAGTATATATATATATATAGGACATCCTGTTGCGTTTATAATAGTATATATATATATATAGGACATCCTGTTGCGTTTATAATAGTATATATATATATATAGGACATCCTGTTGTGTTTATGATAGTATATATATATATATATATATATATATATATAGGACATCCTGTTGCGTTTATAATA
Organism: Salmo salar; assembly: GCF_965601325.2. Lineage (NCBI taxonomy): Eukaryota > Metazoa > Chordata > Actinopteri > Salmoniformes > Salmonidae > Salmo > Salmo salar. Next base: position 49,570,668 of record NC_138314.1, on the reverse strand, counting down.
GTATATATATATATATAGGACATCCTGTTGCGTTTATAATAGTATATATATATATATAGGACATCCTGTTGCGTTTATAATAGTATATATATATATATATAGGACATCCTGTTGTGTTTATGATAGTATATATATATATATATAGGACATCCTGTTGCGTTTATAATAGTATATATATATATATAGGACATCCTGTTGTGTTTATGATAGTATATATATATATATAGGACATCCTGTTGTGTTTATGATAGTATATATATATATATATATATATATATAGGACATCCTGTTGCGTTTATAATAGTATATATATATATATATATATAGGACATCCTGTTGCGTTTATAATAGTATATATATATATATAGGACATCCTGTTGCGTTTATAATAGTATATATATATATATAGGACATCCTGTTGTGTTTATGATAGTATATATATATATATATATATATATATATAGGACATCCTGTTGTGTTTATGATAGTATATATATATATATATATATAGGACATCCTGTTGTGTTTATGATAGTATATATATATATATATATATATATATAGGACATCCTGTTGTGTTTATGATAGTAGCTGTATATAGTATATACTTGTGTGTATCTGAACACAAATAACAATAACTCTGCGGGCGTGTGTGCGTGTGCGTGTGCGTGTGTGTGTGTGTGTGCGTGTGTGTGCGTGCGTCTATCAGAACAGAGACAGCTACATCCGTTCATGCCGGCTGCTGCATGATGGGAGGACTCTGATCATAGGGGGCGAGGCCTCCACACTTTCAATCTGGGACCTAGCCTCACCCACCCCGCGTATCAAGGCAGAGCTAACGTCTTCCGCCCCGGCCTGCTACGCCCTCGCCATCTCCCCCGACGCCAAAGTCTGCTTCTCCTGCTGCAGCGACGGGAACATCGCCGTCTGGGACCTCCACAACCAGACACTGGTCAGGTAGGTTCTGGTGTTGACGGACCTCCACACCCAGACACTGGTCAGGTAGGTTCTGGTGTTGACGGACCTCCACACCCAGACACTGGTCAGGTAGGTTCTGGTGTTGACGGACCTAAACACCCAGACACTGGTCAGGTAGGTTCTGGTGTTGACGGACCTCCACACCCAGACACTGGTCAGGTAGGTTCTGGTGTTGACGGACCTAAACACCCAGACACTGGTCAGGTAGGTTCTGGTGTTGACGGACCTCCACACCCAGACACTGGTCAGGTAGGTTCTGGTGTTGACGGACCTCCACACCCAGACACTGGTCAGGTAGGTTCTGGTGTTGACGGACCTAAACACCCAGACACTGGTCAGGTAGGTTCTGGTGTTGACGGACCTCCACAACCAGACACTGGTCAGGTAGGTTCTGGTGTTGACGGACCTAAACACCCAGACACTGGTCAGGTAGGTTCTGGTGTTGACGGACCTAAACACCCAGACACTGGTCAGGTAGGTTCTGGTGTTGACGGACCTCCACACCCAGACACTGGTCAGGTAGGTTCTGGTGTTGACGGACCTAAACACCCAGACACTGGTCAGGTAGGTTCTGGTGTTGACGGACCTCCACACCCAGACACTGGTCAGGTAGGTTCTGGTGTTGACGGACCTCCACAACCAGACACTGGTCAGGTAGGTTCTGGTGTTGACGGACCTAAACACCCAGACACTGGTCAGGTAGGTTCTGGTGTTGACGGACCTCCACACCCAGACACTGGTCAGGTAGGTTCTGGTGTTGACGGACCTCCACACCCAGACACTGGTCAGGTAGGTTCTGGTGTTGACGGACCTCCACAACCAGACACTGGTCAGGTAGGTTCTGGTGTTGACGGACCTAAACACCCAGACACTGGTCAGGTAGGTTCTGGTGTTGACGGACCTCCACACCCAGACACTGGTCAGGTAGGTTCTGGTGTTGACGGACCTCCACACCCAGACACTGGTCAGGTAGGTTCTGGTGTTGACGGACCTAAACACCCAGACACTGGTCAGGTAGGTTCTGGTGTTGACGGACCTCCACACCCAGACACTGGTCAGGTAGGTTCTGGTGTTGACGGACCTAAACACCCAGACACTGGTCAGGTAGGTTCTGGTGTTGACGGACCTCCACACCCAGACACTGGTCAGGTAGGTTCTGGTGTTGACGGACCTCCACACCCAGACACTGGTCAGGTAGGTGTGTATGTTATGTTACTTCCATATTGTGTGTTTTTTCAGTACTGATGTGTTGCTGTGTGTTGTGTTATTGTGTGTTGTGTTATTATTGTGTGTTGCTGTGTGTTGCTGTGTGTTGTGTTATTATTGTGTGTTGCTGTGTGTTGCTGTGTGTTGTGTTATTATTGTGTGTTGCTGTGTGTTGCTGTGTGTTGTGTTATTATTGTGTGTTGCTGTGTGTTGTGTTATTGTGTGTTGTTATTATTGTGTGTTATTGTGTGTTGTTATTATTGTGTGTTATTGTGTTGTTATTGTGTGTTATTGTGTGTTGTGTTATTATTGTGTGTTGCGGTGTGTTGTGTTATTATTGTGTTATTATTGTGTGTTGCGGTGTGTTGTGTTATTATTGTGTTATTATTGTGTGTTGCGGTGTGTTGTGTTATTATTGTGTTATTATTGTGTGTTGCGGTGTGTTGTGTTATTATTGTGTTATTATTGTGTGTTGCGGTGTGTTGTGTTATTATTGTGTTATTATTGTGTGTTGCGGTGTGTTGTGTTATTATTGTGTTATTATTGTGTGTTGCGGTGTGTTGTGTTATTATTGTGTGTTGCGGTGTGTTGTGTTATTATTGTGTTATTATTGTGTGTTGCGGTGTGTTGTGTTATTATTGTGTTATTATTGTGTGTTGCGGTGTGTGTAGGCAGTTCCAGGGCCATACAGACGGGGCTAGCTGTATAGATATCTCTCACGACGGAACCAAGCTGTGGACCGGAGGTCTGGACAACACCGTCCGCTCCTGGGACCTGAGAGAGGGACGGCAACTACGTCAACACGACTTCACCTCACAGGTACACCACACACACACACACACACACACACACACACACACACACACACACACACACACACACACACAGTTCCCCTGACTCCCCAACACTTTCACACACACACACACACTACCTGTTTTGTAATGTGTGTCCTCCAGATCTTCTCTCTAGGGTACTGTCCTACAGGGGAGTGGTTAGCTGTAGGGATGGAGAACAGTAATGTAGAAGTCCTCCACGTCACCAAGCCAGAGAAATACCAGCTACATCTCCACGAGAGCTGTGTCCTCTCCCTCAGGTTCGCTCACTGTGGTACGTAACAGGCCTGGCTGCCTGCTGTCTGACTGGCTGGCTGGCTGTCTGACTGCTTTCTGACTGTCTGGCTGCCTGCTGTCTGACTGGCTGGCTGTCTGCTGTTTGTTTGGCTGCCTGGCTGACTGGCTGTCTGGCTGTCTGACTGGCTGTCTGCCTGGCTGTCTGACTGTCTGCCTGGCTGACTGGCTGTCTGACTGTCTGCCTGGCTGACTGGCTGTCTGTCTGCCTGCCTGGCTGGCTGTCTATCTAGCTGTCTGCATATCTGTCTATCCATTCGTCTGTTTAGTCTCTATTCAATAGTGTGTTTCTGTCCAGAAACATATTGTATTTGACCTATTGCCATAGAAGCGTATTGTGTTTGATGTATTGCCATAGAAAAGTGTTGTGTTTGATGTGTTGCCATAGAAACGTGTTGTGTTTGATGTGTTGCCATAGAAACGTATTGTGTTTGATGTATTGCCATAGAAACGAATTGTGTTTGATCTGTTGCCTTAGAAATGTATTGTGTTTGGCCTATTGCCATAGAAACATATTGTGTTTGGCCTATTGCCATAGAAACGTATTGTGTTTGATGTATTACCATAGAAACATATTGTGTTTGACGTATTGCTGATTCCTGATTGGTCTCATCTCTCTCTGTAGGTAAATGGTTTGTGAGTACCGGGAAAGACAACCTGCTGAACGCTTGGAGAACACCTTACGGAGCCAGCATATTCCAGGTGAATAGTTCACACTGGTTGTAATGAGGACTGACATCAGTTCTGATACTGGTTGTAATGAGGACTGACATCAGTTCTGATACTGGTTGTAATGAGGACTGACATCAGTTCTGATACTGGTTGTAATGAGGACTGACATCAGTTCTGATACTGGTTGTAATGAGGACTGACATCAGTTCTGATACTGGTTGTAATGAGGACTGACATGAGTTCTGATACTGGTTGTAATGAGGACTGACATGAGTTCTGATACTGGTTGTAATGAGGACTGACATGAGTTCTGATACTGGTTGTAATGAGGACTGACATCAGTTCTGATACTGGTTGTAATGAGGACTGACATCAGTTCTGATACTGGTTGTAATGAGGACTGACATCAGTTCTGATACTGGTTGTAATGAGGACTGACATCAGTTCTGATACTGGTTGTAATGAGGACTGACATCAGTTCTGATACTGGTTGTAATGAGGACTGACATCAGTTCTGATACTGGTTGTAATGAGGACTGACATCAGTTCTGATACTGGTTGTAATGAGGACTGACATCAGTTCTGATACTGGTTGTAATGAGGACTGACATCAGTTCTGATACTGGTTGTAATGAGGACTGACATCAGTTCTGATACTGGTTGTAATGAGGACTGACATCAGTTCTGATACAAAGGAGTTTTTTTGGCATTTTCTTTTTGACAATCATTGTGTGGTTTTGCTTCTATCCCTCCTACCCCTCTCTCTCTCCCTCTATCCTCACCCTCTCTCTCCCTTTATCCTCCCTCTCTCTCTATCCCACCTCTCCCTCTATCCTCCCATTCTCTCTCTCTCTCCCTCCTCCCCCTCTCTCTCCCTCCCTCCTCCCCCCTCTCTCTCCCTCTATCCTCCCATTCTCTCTCTCTCCCTCCTTCCTCCCCCTCCCTCCCTCCTCTCTTTCTCCCTCTCTCTCCCTCTCTCTGTCCCTCTCCTCCCCATCTCTCTCCATCCCCTTCTCCCCCCTCTGTCTCTCTCCTCCCCATCTCTCTCCATCCCCTTCTCCCCCCTCTCCCTCTCTCCCTCTCCTCCTCCCCATCTCTCTCCTCCCCCCTCTCCCCCCTCTCCCTCTCTCTGTCCCTCTCCTCCCCATCTCTCTCCATCCCCTTCTCTCTCCTCCCCCCTCTCCCCCCTCTCCCTCTCTCTCTCCCTCTCCTCCTCCCCATCTCTCTCCATCCCCTTCTCCCCCCTCTCCCCCCTCTCCCTCTCTCTGTCTCTCTCCTCCCCATCTCTCTCCATCCCCTCCTCCCCCCTCTCCCTCCAGTCTAAGGAGTCATCCTCAGTGCTAAGCTGTGATATCTCTGGGGATGACAAGTACATTGTGACTGGTTCTGGAGACAAGAAGGCGACCGTCTATGAGGTCATCTACTAGACCCCTGACATTGACTGGTCACCCGACCAAAAAAACGACCCTGTCCGAGGGTATTTTGTCTGTCCTGTGATGTAGTTTTACCTGATAACGGACAACTTCCTAATATGGATTCCGTACACCATCCCCCCCCCACCCCAGGACTGATATGGATTCCGTACACCACCACCACCCCCCCCCCACCCCAGGACTAATATTGATTCCCTACACCATCCCCCCCCCCAGGACTAATATGGATTCCCTACACCATCCCCCCCCCCCAGGACTAATATGGATTCCGTACACCCCCCCCCCCCTCCCCCCCAGGACTAATATGGATTCCGTACACCATCCCCCCCCCCCACCCCAGGACTAATATGGATTCCCTACACCATCCCCCCCCCCAGGACTAATATGGATTCCGTACACCATCCCCCCCCCCCCCCAGGACTGATATGGATTCTGTACTGCACCCCTCACCTCTAACCCCTGCCCTGGCTGTGGACCAATCAAAATGCCTGAACAGAACAGAACCAAAGACCTGGAGACTTCTCTTCTTCTTCTGACTGTTTTGTTTTCTATCGAACCGATTCGAACACTTGTTTCCATGAAGACGAATGAAGCCTCATCTAGGAGTCCAGATAGAGGGGAACATTCTGGAATGATTAAATATTACGAAACGCCAAAATATCGTCCCTTGTATCACACCAGGAAATTATATATTTTTTCCTGATTCCTTTCTCGACATCCGAAAGAAAATGCCGGTTGTCATCCGAAATTGTAAACAAGGCTGCATGATATTTCTCTTAATGTGACTTCATGCAGCCACTGGCAATGTCCGGTATACCTGGAACCGCTTGTGGATTTGACCTGGAACCGCTTGTGGATTAGACCTGGAACCGCTTGTGGATTTGACCTGGAACCGCTTGTGGATTTGACCTGGAACCGCTTGTGGATTTGACCTGGAACCGCTTGTGGATTTGACCTGGAACCGCTTGTGGATTTGACCTGGAACCGCTTGTGGATTTGACCTGGAACCGCTTGTGGATTAGACCTGGAACCGCTTGTGGATTAGACCTGGAACCGCTTGTGGATTAGATAGCTCTAACGCAGAACCTCCTGACACGGCTGATTTGAATCGGGGCCCTAAAATGCTTTTTCAAATGAGCGGTTGGACAAGTAGTGTCATACTACCTAAAGCCAGGACCATTGAGGCAGCTTATAAACGTTCAGAAATGCCTTGAAATAACTTGTTCTGTATTCCTCAGTTCACACTGAAAGACTCTTTTTTTTTTTTTAAGGCTTTGGTGTTCAATCACATTCTCAACTCCATGTCGAGAGTCCTATCTGAATGTTAAACACTAGTTCGCTGATGAACTTATTGACCTGAGAAAGATATTATGATCTTACTTCTGCTGATCCGGTTGAGCGTCTGCCTGATTGACATCTGTCAGTCGTTAGAGAGAGAGTCCATGGCGATGTCAGTGTAACATAGAAGTCCTGCAGTGGAACGAAACTACCTGTTATTAGTTAAGCTAATTTATTTAATACAAAAAATGCCTTTTGTCAGTTTTTCTAGTCCACGTCTGAATTTATTAAAATGTTCTGTGGTAAAGATGTTTTGTGTGGCTGTTTTTTTTCTCCACACCTTTCGCTCAGTGGTCTCCACATTCCTCGATCCTAAATCTTATCCCCCTAAAGATTAGATAAATCAGGGGTGGCCAAGCGAGCTAATGGCTGTGCAGGTTTTTGCTTCAGCCTGCTTTAACAAAACAAATGAATTTAATCAGGTTTGTATGATTAGGCCTGGGTCGAAGAAAAAGCTTGCGATGAGCTGTCGAAATCTGCTTTGTCTCAATATAGTTACATACCAACCTACCGATCTCTGTCCATGTCAAAGTGAAGGTTTAACTACCTACCGATCTCTGTCCATGTCAAAGTGAAGGTTTAACTACCTACCGATCTCTGTCCATGTCAAAGTGAAGGTTTAACTACCTACCGATCTCTGTCCATGTCAAAGTGAAGGTTTAACTACCTACCGATCTCTGTCCATGTCAAAGAGAAGCTTTAACTACCTACCGATCTCTGTCCATGTCAAAGAGAAGCTTTAACTACCTACCGATCTCTGTCCATGTCAAAGAGAAGCTTTAACTACCTACCGATCTCTGTCCATGTCAAAGTGAAGGTTTAACTACCTACCGATCTCTGTTCCATGTCAAAGTGAAGGTTTAACTACCTACCGATCTCTGTCCATGTCAAAGTGAAGGTTTAACTACCTACCGATCTCTGTCCATGTCAAAGTGAAGCTTTAACTACCTACCGATCTCTGTCCATGTCAAAGTGAAGGTTTAACTACCTACCGATCTCTGTCCATGTCAAAGTGAAGCTTTAACTACCTACCGATCTCTGTCCATGTCAAAGTGAAGCTTTAACTACCTACCGATCTCTGTCCATGTCAAAGAGAAGCTTTAACTACCTACCGATCTCTGTCCATGTCAAAGTGAAGCTTTAACTACCTACCGATCTCTGTCCATGTCAAAGTGAAGCTTTAACTACCTACCGATCTCTGTCCATGTCAAAGTGAAGCTTTAACTACCTACCGATCTCTGTCCATGTCAAAGTGAAGGTTTAACTACCTACCGATCTCTGTCCATGTCAAAGTGAAGGTTTAACTACCTACCGATCTCTGTCCATGTCAAAGTGAAGGTTTAACTACCTACCGATCTCTGTCCATGTCAAAGTGAAGGTTTAACTACCTACCGATCTCTGTCCATGTCAAAGAGAAGCTTTAACTACCTACCGATCTCTGTCCATGTCAAAGAGAAGCTTTAACTACCTACCGATCTCTGTCCATGTCAAAGAGAAGCTTTAACTACCTACCGATCTCTGTCCATGTCAAAGTGAAGGTTTAACTACCTACCGATCTCTGTTCCATGTCAAAGTGAAGGTTTAACTACCTACCGATCTCTGTCCATGTCAAAGTGAAGGTTTAACTACCTACCGATCTCTGTCCATGTCAAAGTGAAGGCTTAACTACCTGGTATAGGGATATTGTTATCCACGTCGGCACTAACGATGTTAGGATGAAACAGTCAGAGGTCACCAAGCGCAACATAGCTTCAGCGTGTAAATCAGCTAGAAAGATGTGTCAGCATTGAGTAATTGTCTCTGGCCCCCTCCCAGTTAGGGGGAGTGATGAGCTCTACAGCAGAGTCTCACAACTCAATCGCTGGTTGAAAACTGTTTTCTGCCGCTCCCAAAAGATAGAATTTGTAGATAATTGGCCCTCTTTCTGGGACTCACCCACAAACAGGACCAAGCCTGGCCTGCTGAGGAGTGACGGACTCCATCCTAGCTGGAGGGGTGCTCTCATCTTATCTATGAACATAGACAGGGCTCTAACTCCTCTAGCTCCACAATGAGATAGGGTGCAGGCCAGGCAGCAGGCTGTTAGCCAGCCTGCCAGCTTAGTGGAGTCTGCCACTAGCACAGTCAGCGTAGTCAGCTCAGCTATCCCCATTGAGACCGTGTCTGTGCCTCGACCTAGGTTGGGCAAAACTAAACATGGCGGTGTTCGCCTTAGCAATCTCACTAGTATAAAGACCTCCTCCATTCCTGTCATTATTGAAAGAGATTGTGATACCTCACATCTCAAAACTGGGCTACTTAATGTTAGATCCCTCACTTCCAAGGCAGTTATAGTCAATGAACTAATCACTGATCATAATCGTGATGTGATTGGCCTGACTGAAACATGGCTTAAGCCTGATGAATTTACTGTGTTAAATGAGGCCTCACCTCCTGGTTACACTAGTGACCATATCCCCCGCGCATCCGGCAAAGGCGGAGGTGTTGCTAACATTTACGATAGCAAATTTCACTTTACAAAAAAATTTACTGCGTTTTTGTCTTTTGAGCTTCTAGTCATGAAATCTATGCAGCCTACTAAATCACTTTTTATAGCTACTGTTTACAGGCCTCCTGGGCCATATAGAGCGTTCCTCACTGAGTTCCCTGAATTCCTATCGGACCTTGTAGTCGTGGCAGATAATATTCAAATTTTTGGTGACTTCAATATTCACATGGAAAGTTCCACAGACCCACTCCAAAAGGCTTTCAGAGCCATCATCGACTCAATGGGTATTGTCCAACATGTCTCTGGACCTACTCACTGCCACAGTCATACCCTGGATCTAGTTTTATCCTGTGGAATAAATATTGTGGGCCTATTTTTCCAACCTAATTGAGGAGAATAAGAGCAATCCAGCATTTATTTTTGATACTGTCGCAAAGCTAACTAAAAAGCAGCATTCCCCAAGAGAAAATGGCTTTCACTTCAGCAGTGATAAATTCATGAACTTCTTAGATGAAAAGATCATGATCATTAGAAAGTAAATTACGGACTCCTCTTTGAATCTGCATATTTCTCCAAAGCTCAGTTGTCCTGAGTCTACACAACACTGCCAGGACCTAGGATCAATAGAGACTCAAGTTTTTTCAGCCTATATCGAATCTCCCATCCCTCTCAATTTTATTTGAAAAAGCTGTTACGCCGCAACTTGCTCCCTTCCTGAAGACAAATAATGTATACGAAATGATTCAGTCTGGTTTTAGACCCCATCATAGCACTGAGACTGCAATTCTGAAGGTGGTAAATTACCTTTTAATGGCGTCAGACCGAGGCTCTGCATCTGTCCTCGTGCTCCTAGACCTTAGTGTTGCTTTTGACACCACATTATTTTGGAGAGATTGGAAACCCTGATTGGTCTACATCAGGCCTGGGCAATTATTTTCCATGGAGGGCCACATTAGAATCTATTTTTGCCTGCGCAGGCCAGAATCATATTATAGGATTATACATCATGTGTATGACTTGTGTTGACAGATATTTGTTCTTAACCAAGATGGCACCGACAGAGAGGGCTGCCTCGTTTCTAGTCCTTAGGAAACTTTGCAGTATTTTGTTTTTTTTATGTATTATTTCTTACATTGTTAGCCCAGAAAATCTTAAGTGTTATTACATACAGCATGGAAGAACTATTGGATATCAGAGCGACGTCAACTTACCAGCACTACAACTTTCCTGAAGTGGATCCTTTGTCCGAACCACCCAGAGCATTTGAACTGATTCCAAAGGCTGACCCAAAACAACATCACTGGAGAAGAGGCAGACGGAGCGGTCTTCTGGTCAGAATTCGGAGGCACACACAGCACCCACCGCTTCCGAGTATATTACTCGCTAATGTCCAGTCTCTAGATAACAAGGTAGACTTTATTAGGGCAAGGGTTGCTTTCCAGAGAGACATCAGGGATTGTAACATACTCTGTTTCACGGAAACATGGCTCTCTCAGGATATGCTGTCGGAGTCGGTACAGCAACCTGGATTCTTTGTGCATCGCGCCGACAGGGATAACTTCTTAGGGATGAAATCCCGTTAACGGGATCAATTTGACAACAGCCAGTGAAAGTGCAGGGCACCAAATTCAAACAGAAATCTCATAATTAAAATTCCTCAAACATACAAGTATTATACACCATTTTAAAGATACGAACTTCTTGTTAATCCAACCGCAGTATCCAATTTCAAAAAGGCTTTACTGCGAAAGCACACCATGCGATTATGTTAGGTCAGCGCCTAGTCACAAAAAAACATATACCATTTTCCAGCCAAAGAGAGGAGTCACAAAAAGCAGAAATAGAGAAAATGAATCACTAACCTTTGATGATCTTCATCAGATGGCACTCATAGGACTTCATGTTACACAATACATGTATGTTTTGTTCGATAAAGTTCATATTTATATCCAAAAATCTCAGTTTACATTGGTGCGTTATGTTCAGTAATGTTTGGCTTCCAAAACATCCGGTGATTTTGCAGAGAGCCACATCAATTTACAGAAATTCTCATCATAAACGTTGATGAAAGATACAAGGGTTATGCATAGAATTAAAGATTAACTTCTCCTTAATGCAACCGCTGTGTCAGATTTCAAAAAAGCTTTACGGTGAAAGCACGCCATGCAATAATCTGAGTACAGCGTTCAGCCACCAAAACAAGCCATACAGATACCCGCCATGTTGTGGAGTCAACAAGTCAAAAATAGTGTGTGATAAATATTCACTTGATGATCTTCATCGGAATGCACTCCCAGGAATCCCAGTTCCACAATAAATGTTTGTTTTGTTCGATAAAGTTAATCTTTATGTCTCCTTTTTGTTCGCGCGTTTAGTTCACTATCCCAAATGCACAAGGCACGGGCATTAAGTCCAGACGAAAAGTCCAAAAAGTTCCAATATAGTTTGTAGAAACATGTCAAACGATGTATAGAATCAACCTTTAGGATGTTTCTATCATAAATCTTCAATAATATTCCAACCGGACAATTCCTTTGTCTTTAGAAATGAAAGGGAACGGAGCTCGCTTTCATGGCCGCGCGCGTGACTAAACTAAAGGCTTTCAGCCAGACAACTGGTTCAAACGGCTCTTATTCGCTCCCCTTTTACAATAGAAGCCGGAAACAACATTCTAAAGACTGTTGACATCTAGTGGAGGCCTTAGGAAGTGCAATCTGATCCCACAAACACTGTATATTGGATAGGCAATCACTTGAAAAACTACAAACCTCAGATTTCCCACTTCCTGGTTGGATTTTTCTCAGTTTCTTGCCTGCAATATGAGTTCTGTTATACTCACAGACATCATTCAAACAGTTTTAGAAACTTCAGCGTGTTTTCTATCCAAATCTACTAATAATTTGCATATCTTAGCTTCTGGGCCTGAGTAGCAGGCAGTTTACTCTGGGAACGCTTTTCATCCGAAAGTGAAAATACTGCCCCCCAGCCCAGAGAGGATAAACATCTCTCCAGGAAGAAGAAGGGCGGGGGTGTATGTTTCATGATTTAATGTCTCATGGTGTAATTGTAACAACATACAGGAACTCAATTCCTTTTGTTCACCTGACCTAGAATTCCTCACAATCAAATGCCGACCGTATTATCTCCCAAAGAAATTATCCTCGGTTATTGTCACAGCCGTGTATATCCCCTCTCAAGCCGATACCACAACGGCCCTCAAGGAACTTTACTGGACTTTATGCAAACTGGAAACCATATGTCCTGAGGCTGCATTTATTGTAGCTGGGGATTTTAACAAAGCAAATTTGAGAACAAGGCCACCTAAATTCTATCAGCATATTGACTGAAGCACTCGCGCTGGAAAAACACTGGATCACTGCTACTCTAACTTCCGCGATGCTTACAAGGCCCTCCCTAAGGCAAATCTGATCACGACTCCATTTTGCTCCTCCCTTCCTATAGGCAGAAACTCAAAACAGGAAGTACCTGTGCTAAGGACTATTCAACGCTGGTCTGACCAATCGGAATCTACGCTTCAAGATTGTATTGATCATGCGGACTGGGATATGTTCTGAGAATAATATCAACGTATACGCTGATTCGGTGAGTGAGTTTATAAGGAAGTGTATAGGAGATGTTGTACCTCCTGTGACTAAAACCCTCCACTTCGCTGATCCTCAACACTGGGGCCCCACAAGGGTGCGTTCTCAGCCCCCTCCTGTACTCCCTGTTCACCCATGATTGCGTGGCCTTGCACGCCTCCAACTCAATCATCAGGTTTGCAGACGACACTACAGTAGTAGGCTTGATTACCAACAACGACGAGACGGCCTACAGGGGGGAGGTGAGGGCCCTCGGAGCGTGGTGTCAGGAAAACAACCTCTCACTCAACGTCAACAAAACAAAGGAGGTGATCGTGGACTTCAGGAAACAGCAGAGGGAGCATCCTCCCTATCCACATCGATGAGACAGTAGTGGTGAAGGTGGAAAGTTTCAAGTTCCTGGATAAACCGAAATGGTCCACCCACACAGACAGCGTGGTGAAGAAGGCACAACAGTGCCTCAGGAGGCTGAAGAAATTTCGCTTGTCACCTAAAATCCCCTCAAACGTTTACAGATGCACAATCGAGAGCATCCTGTCGGGCTGTATCACCGCCTGGTACGGCAACTGCACCGCCCTCAACCGCAAGGCTCTCCAGAGGGTAGTGAGATCTGCACAACGAGTCACCGGAGGAAAACTACATTTACATTTAAGTCATTTAGCAGACGCTCTTATCCAGAGCGACTTACAAATTGGTGGATTCACCTTATGATATCCAGTGGAACAACTAGAAGGATTAGAAGGATTACTTTATGCTATCCCAGGTATTCCTTAAAGAGGTGGGGTTTCAGGTGTCTCTGGAAGGTGGTGATTGACTCCGCTGTCCTGGCGTCGTGAGGGAGCTTGTTCCACCATTGGGGTGCCAGAGCAGCGAACAGTTTTGACTGGGCTGAGCGGGAACTGTGCTTCCTCAGAGGTAAGGAGGCGAGCAGGCCCTCCATGACACCTACACCACCTGATGTCACAGGAAGGCCAAAAAAGTTCACCCCGCTACCATCCAGAAGGCGAGGTCAGTACAGGTGCATCAAAGCTGGGACCGAGAGACTGAAAAACAGCTTCTATCTCAAGGCCATCAGACTGCTAAACAGCTTCTATCTCCAGGCCATCAGACTGGTAAACAGCTTCTATCTCCAGACCATCAGACTGATAAACAGCTTCTATCTCCAGGCCATCAGACTGTTAAACAGCTTCTATCTCCAGGCCATCAGACTGTTAAACAGCTTCTATCTCCAGGCCATCAGACTGTTAAACAGCTTCTATCTCCAGGCCATCAGACTGCTAAACAGCTTCTATCTCCAGGCCATCAGACTGCTAAACAGCTTCTATCTCCAGGCCATCAGACTGCTAAACAGCTTCTATCTCAAGGCCATCAGACTGCTAAACAGCCATCACTAACACAGAGGCTGCTGCCTACATTGACTTGAAATCACTGGCCACTTTAATAAATGGATCACTAGACACTTTAATAATGCCATTTTAATAATGTTTTCATATGTATATACTGTATTATATTCCACTGTATTTTAGTCTATGCCGCTCTAACATTGTTCTTCCATATATTATATATTCTTAATTCATCTTTACTTAGATGTGTGTGTATTGGGTTTATGTTGTGTTACTTGTTAGATATTACTGCACTGTCGGATCTAGAAGCACAAGCATTTCACTACACTCACAATAACATCTTCTAACCATGTGACCAATAAAACTTGATTTGATATAAATCCCGTCCAGATATGCTACTTATTTAACTTTTTTTTTAACATGCACAGAAATAAACCACATCCACGTTCTCCTTTTGGTAGGTTTTTTTCATGATTAAACATGCAATGAACTACACGGAGGGAAATGTACACTGTGCATTCAGCACCACGGACAGAACTCTTGTTAACATTCAGCACAAAAACACAAAGAAAGAGAGAAAGCTACTGAATCAGTGTGAGGAGTGAAGTCTCTGATGGGCGTTGACCAGAGCAGTGAAGTCAGGTATAGTTTCTGACGTCGCTATGTGCAGGATTGCTGAGAGATTAGAGTCAGTAAGAGATGATCTGTGCCTTGACTTGTTATATTTCATCACTGAAAATGTCTGTTCACAATACATAGGTTGACCCAAACAGTACAAACATCTTCTGAGCATGACTACTTATCTTTGGAAAGTTGTGTTCATCGAGAGATGCATAGAACCTCGTCAGTGAACATTTGTTTTGAATAGTTCTCTAATCACTGCATCAGACTGAAGATCGATAAGCTCAAGTTGCAGGTCAGTGGGAGCGTTGTCCACATTGAATATTGTGGATATTATATATAGATATAATAACTATATAATATAATATAACTCCACATTGAAGGTGAAAGGAGAGGAAACCAGCAGCATGTCATTTTCCAACACTTTCAAATCCTCAAAACGACGAGAACCGTTCAAAGCACGCAGCAGCGATGTATACTTCTCCCGCTGGTCATCTGATAGGGAACAGACTAGTAGTGTGGGAAGGTGGGTGAGATTGTTCTCATCTGATAGGGAACAGACTAGTAGTGTTGGAAGGAAGGTG
Source organism: Salmo salar (assembly GCF_965601325.2). NCBI lineage: Eukaryota > Metazoa > Chordata > Actinopteri > Salmoniformes > Salmonidae > Salmo > Salmo salar. The sequence continues at coordinate 49,555,276 of NC_138314.1, read as the reverse complement.
GGTGAGATTGTTCTCATCTGATAGGGAACAGACTAGTAGTGTTGGAAGGTGGGTGAGATTGTTCTCATCTGATAGGGAACAGACTAGTAGTGTGGGAAGGTGGGTGAGATTGTTCTCATCTGATAGGGAACAGACTAGTAGTGTGGGAAGGTGGGTGAGATTGTTCTCATCTGATAGGGAACAGACTAGTAGTGTTGGAAGGTGGGTGAGATTGTTCTCATCTGATAGGGAACAGACTAGTAGTGTGGGAAGGTGGGTGAGATTGTTCTCATCTGATAGGGAACAGACTAGTAGTGTTGGAAGGAAGGTGGGTGAGATTGTTCTCATCTGATAGGGAACAGACTAGTAGTGTTGGAAGGTGGGTGAGATTGTTCTCATCTGATAGGGAACAGACTAGTAGTGTGGGAAGGTGGGTGAGATTGTTCTCATCTGATAGGGAACAGACTAGTAGTGTTGGAAGGTGGGTGAGATTGTTCTCATCTGATAGGGAACAGACTAGTAGTGTTGGAAAGTGAGTGAGATTGTTGGCTTCTACTTGGCGGGTCAGGAGGAGTAATTTTCCCTTGTAGTTTGGAATTCAGTTCATTTCATAAGGGCCATGATGTCCACGGCGAAGGCAAAATCAGCCAACCATTCTTTATCTTGCAGTTGACGGAAATCCACATATTTTCCTTTCATTTGCAAAAACTCAGCAATCTCCGACTTCAGGTCCCACACCCTTTTACAGTTTTTTTTCCAATTGCTAACACACTAAAATGACATGCACAGCACAATTATTTAAACTGACACACAGAGAGCAAAACCTCTTCTCAAGTCTCCAAAAGTCCAAACACATTTTCTGCTTTGCACACATTTTGCAATTGAAAATGGCACTTTTTAAATGCACTGCACACGGTTCCCTGCGTAAGACACAACAATCTGACATAAAGTCACATGTTTGCCATTCAAAATGACACTACATGAGCTAATTGGCCAATACATGTGCCACCTGGCCAAACACCTCAATGGTTAATTGTTACCACTTCAATCAGGAAGTAATCAGGAAGTGAGCACTATGAAAAGACAACAGGTGAGCACCTTTTGTTTTACAACAACAACGGAAGCCGTTGCAGAGAGAGGAAGAGGAAGAGGGAATGAGAGGTAGGGGTAGAGCTGGTAGAGGAGTTCATGGCCAAAAGAAGACAACAACTTTCAAATGAAATCAGAGCAACCTTCGTTGATCATGTCATTGACCCGTGGGCTGACAATGCGAGAGGCTGGACAGGAGAGTGCAGCCCAACTTGAGCCGTTTTTTACTGTCGCCTGTGTCATCCGGACATTTAGACTGGAGTACAGGTAGGTATGTAACCAAAAATGTCTTCCACACTATGTAGTTTACCCCTTGTCATAGTGTATCAGTTGGGTGACACCTGTTTACTTCATGAATAGCTGAGGTCATACACTAACTGCACAAATTTCCTGTAGAATTGACTCTACTGTGGGGGAAATATCTTTAGGCTGCATTGTCCAAGCCCTATATTTTTAGTTTTTCTAAAGGACTGAGAGACGCAACCATGGTGGAAGAAGGGGCCAAATGTTCACCGGGGTACAGGAGGAAGCTGCCATTTGTAAACTTGGTTTTTGGAAAATAATGAAATCGGATTACGAGAAATTCAAAGCCACATCATCCAAGACAACACCATATTCAACAACATTCAACGAGTCAGTCTGTCCACATTGGCTCGCATTCTCAAGCAAAACCAAATCAGAATGAAAACAACTTTATAAAAGGTGCCGTTTGAGAGAAACTCTCAAAGAAACAAAGAGGTCCGACGAGCATATGTGGATGTAACTACAATATTGACCACAGTACACTACACGCAACATTGTTTCCCAGTGGACTGGATAACACCATATTGACTGCTTTTGTTCTTTGTTTTCAGGGAGTAGTGGAAATGGATACTCATGCAATCCCACATGAGTTCATCTTTATAGATGAGGCTGGGTTCAACCAAGCGAAGACCAGAAGAAAAGGGGGAGAAACTGTCATTGGCCACAGAGCCATTATTAGATGTTCCTGGACAACGTGGTGGGAACATCACAATGTGAGCTGCCATCTCCAATACACATGGTGTCCTCAAACCGTCATGCCGACCTTGGACCATACAACACAGCTCATATTCTCACATTTCTGGACAGACTCCACAACATTCTCACACCACCAGAGCGTATGAATGATGCAGACCATCAAAGAACCCGGTACGTCGTAGTAGTGGGACAACGTGAGCTTCAATCGTGCAGCCCCAGTCCAAAACTGGTTTGCTGACCACCCAAACCATTTCTCGTGCAATACCTCCCACCACACTCTCCATTTCTGAACCCCATAGAAGAGTTCTTTTCGGCATTGGCGGTGGAAGGTATACGACCGGCAGCCCCTTTGTGCGCATGCCTCTTGTGCATGGCTATGGAAGAGGCATGTGATGAGATGGATGTGGGTGCGATTCAGGGATGGATAAGGCGCTCAAGGCGCTTCTTCCCTCGATGTCTGGCAAGGGAAGATATTGCCTGTGATGTGGACGAGGCGTTGTGGCCAGACCCAACTGTGCGGCAAGATGCTGCCTAATTATTTTTCTTAGCTCTTTTTTTTTTCCTTCTATGTATTTTTTCTGCACATTTTTTTTCTACAATTTTCATTTTCAGTTTACTGTTTTTTTGTGAGCATATTTTTGTTCGGTCCAATGTAAATATATCTGCTGTACATATGTTGCACTGACTTGTTTGGTGAAAAATGTAATGTTTCAACAGCATGTGTGTGTATCTGCAAATATTTCTGTGCATCTGAAGAATTTTCTACAATTTGAACTATTTTAGTATTATGGCAAAGCATAGTAAAGATGAGATTGCTTTTCATTATGCCCAGCAGTGTGTAGTTGGTTAGACAAACATCTGGTCATATGAATGACCATATGGTCTTCCCTGTAGCTCAGTTGGTAGAGCATGGTGTTTGCAACGCCAGGGTTGTGGGTTCGATTCCCATGGGGAGCCAGCACAGAGAAAAAAATATATATATCTGTATGAAATGTATGCATTCACTACTATAAGTCGCTCTGGATAAGAGCGTCTGCTAAATGACTAAAATGTAAAAAAAAAAAAGTGTAATGTAAAAAAAACAAATATGAAGTGTGTGCCAGTTCGTGCAAACGTTTGATTTTTGATAATGCTATATGTAGTTTTGGTCGCAGTGCTTCATGATGCAGGATATATAAGGTATTTTGCAGTTTGGGGGTGTGGTTTTGTGAATTGTGTTAAGTATTTTTGATAAAACCAGCCTAGTTTGCAAAATTGTGTTTTAGCCATTGGGAAAACCTGTAAGCACCTTCCCCAAACTCAGCCATCTCACGTTTGTGTGGTACGTGAGAACTCTCTTTGACGAACATATCAAGAATATTTTTTCCATCTTTGTAACATTGCATAAATCAGATTTTTTTGTCTAAAAATGATATATTAAAACTAATCCATGCTTTTGTCACTTCTAGGTTAGACTACTGCAATGCTCTACTTTCCGGCTACCCGGATAAAGCACTAAATAAACTTCAGTTAGTGCTAAACACGGCTGCTAGAATCTTGACTAGACTGGCTTCCTGTTAAGGCAAGGGCTGATTTCAAGGTTTTACTGCTAACCTACAAAGCATTACATGGGCTTGCTCCTACCCATCTCTCCGATTTGGTCCTGCCGTACATACCTACACGTACGCTACGGTCACAAGACGCAGGCCTCCTTACTGTCCCTAGAATTTCTAAGCAAACGGCTGGAGGTAGGGCTTTCTCCTATAGAGCTCCATTTTTATGGAATGGTCTGCCTACCAATGTGAGAGACGCAGACTCGGTCTCAACCTTTAAGTATTTATTGAAGACTCATCTCTTCAGTAGGTCCTGTGATTGAGTGTAGTCTGGCTTACTGGTGTTCTTCCATGTCGTCCCTAGGAGAGGTGCACTTGAGTGGGTTGCGTCACTGACGTGATCTTCCTGTCCGGTTTTGCCTTGGGCTCACAGGATGAAGGAGATCTTTGTGGGCAATACTCAGCCTGGTCTGTTGATATCCCTCTAGTGGTGTGGGGTCTATACTCAGCCTGGTCTGTTGATATCCCTCTAGTGGTGTGGGGTCTATACTCAGCCTGGTCTGTTGATATCCCTCTAGTGGTGTGGGGGCTGTGCTTTGGCAAAGTGGGTGGGGTTATATCCCGCCTAGTTGGCCCTGTCCGGTGTTATTGTCAGACGGGGCCATAGTGTTGTCGTCGTCCCCCCCGTCTCAGTCTCCAGTATTTATGCTGCAGTAGTCTATGTGTCGGGGTCTAGGGTCAGTCTGTTATATCTGCAGTATTTCTCCTGTCTTATCTGGTGTCCTGTGTGAATTTAAGTATGTTCCCTCTAATTCTCTCCCGGAGGACCTGAGCCCTAGGACCATGCCTCAGGATTACCTGGCATGATGACTCCTTGCTGTCCCCAGTCCACCTGGCCGTGCTGCTGCTCCAGTTTCAACTGTTCTGCCTGCGGCTATGGAACCCTGACCTGTTCACCGGACGTGCTACCTGTCCCAGACCTGCTGTTTTCAACTCTCTAGAGACAGCAGGAGCGGTAGAGATACTCTCAATGATCGGCTATGAAAAGCCAACTGACATTTACTCTTGATGGTCCCGTGTAGCTCAGTTGGTAGAGCATGGTGTGTGCAACGCCAGGGTTGTGGGTTCGATTCCCACGGGGGACCAGTATGGAAAAAAAAATAATAATGTATGAAATGTATGCATTCACTACTGTAAGTCGCTCTGGATAAGAGCGTCTGCTAAATGACTAAAATGTAAAAATGTAAATGTCTTTAGGTACTGACCTGTTGCACCCTCTACAACCACTGTGATTATTATTATCTGACCCTGCTGGTCATCTATGAACGTTTGAACATCTTGAAGAACAATCTGTCCTTAATGGCCATGATGTACTCTTATAATCTCCACCCGGCACAGCCAGAAGAGGACTGGCCACCCCTCATAGCCTGGTTCCTCTCTAGGTTTCTAATCTCCACCCGGCACAGCCAGAAGAGGACTGGTCACCCCTCATAGCCTGGTTCCTCTCTAGGTTTCTAATCTCCACCCGGCACAGCCAGAAGAGGACTGGCCACCCCTCAGAGCCTGGTTCCTCTCTAGGTTTCTAATCTCCACCCGGCACAGCCAGAAGAGGACTGGCCACCCCTCAGAGCCTGGTTCCTCTCTAGGTTTCTAATCTCCACCCGGCACAGCCAGAAGAGGACTGGCCACCCCTCATAGCCTGGTTCCTCTCTAGGGTTTTCTAATCTCCACCCGGCACAGCCAGAAGAGGACTGGCCACCCCTCAGAGCCTGGTTCCTCTCTAGGTTTCTTCCTAGGTTCCTGCCTTGTTCTGCTCCTACATCAGCAAGCTTTCTGTTGGGGGTTTCAGGCTGGGTTTCTGCTGTTGGGGGTTTCAGGCTGGGTTTCTGTAAAGCACTTTGACGTCTGCTGATGTAAAAAGGGATTTATAAATACATTTCATTGATTGATACTTGTGAATATGGAGGAGGTATTACCCTCTCTTTCCATCCCTCCTATCTCTCTCTCCATATCCCTCCCCCTTTCTATCCCTCCCTCCCTCTCTCCATATCCCTCCCCCTTTCCATCCCTCCCCCTTTCCATCCCTCCCCCTTTCCATCCCTCCCTCCCCTCCCTCTCTCCATATCCCTCCCCCTTTCTATCCCTCCCTCCCCTCTCTCTCTCCATATCCCTCCCCCTTTCCATCTCTCTCCATATCCCTCCCCCTTTCCATCCCTCCCTCCCCTCCCTCTCTTCATCTCCCTCCCCCTTTCCATTCCTCCCTCCCCTCCCTCTCTCCATCCCTCCCTCTCTCCATATCCCTCCCCCTTTCCCTCCCTCCCCCTTTCCATCCCTCTCTCCCTCCCCCTTTCCATCCCTCCCTCCCTCTCTCCATATCCCTCCCCCTTTCCCTCCCTCCCCCTTTCCATCCCTCCCCCTTTCCATCCCTCTCTCCCTCCCCCTTTCCATCCCTCCCTCCCTCTCTCCATATCCCTCCCCCTTTCCCTCCATCCCTCCCTCCCTCCATCCCTCCCTTCCCTCCCATGATGGTACGAGGGCCAGATTGGGAATTTAGCTAGGACACTACTCGTACAATAAGTGCCATGATCTTTAGTGACCACTGAGAGGCAGGACACCCATTTAACGTCCCATCCGAAGTACAGCTGCATCAAAGCTGGGACCGAGAGACTGGAAAAACAGCTTCTATCTCAAGGCCATCAGACTGCTAAACAGCCATCACTAACTCAGAGAGGCTGCTGCCTACATTGAGACCAAAGTACTGGCCACTTTAATAAATGAATCACTAGTCACTTTAAATAATGTTGACATATCTTACATTACTCATATCACATGTATATACTGTACTCTATACCATCTATTGCACCTTGCTATGACACTCATCCATATATTTATATGTACATATTCTCATTCACCCCTTTAGATGTGTGTGTATTAGGTAGTTGTTGGGGGAATTGTTGGATTACTTGTTAGATATTACTGCACTGTCGGAACTAGAAGCACAAGCATTTTGCTACACTCGCATTAACATCTGCTAACCATGTGTTATGTGACTGGGGCAAACCTCTTCAAGGTTAGGAGCGTTTGTCACACATTAAGTGGGAAACTGTCACTAAAATCAGCCCAGAATGAAAGTTCTTTCGGACATGACAGTACCTGTGTGTTTGTTTCGCTGTCCTGGTCCACCCAGGCCGCAGGTAAGGTCAAGGATAGCAGGGTTCGGTACACAAATCTGGTTCTCGGTAGGTCCAGGTCTAAACGCCAACAGGTAAGTCCAAAACAGTCCAGCTCGTACACGGTAAATCCAGCCAATGTAGATTGTCTCTTTCTCTATGGTTCATAGATCCTTCCCGCCCTCTCTCTCTCTTCCTGGTTTTTCTTGACCTTTTATCTGTGGGTCGGCTCCACCTTCTGAGGGTTCCCCTTGCTTCTGGGAATTGTAGTTTTGGCAGTCGGCCATTTTGTGATCTGTAGTTCTGATCGGGGTGGCCATTTTAGTGATCGGGCAGAGCCCGTTTATTAGTTCTGCCCTCACATATCTGCCATTTATCACTCGACCCCCTTCTTTGCCACAGTGACACACACAGCCATGCAATCTCCATAGACAGACATTGGCAGTAGAATGGAGAGCTCAGTGACCTTAAACATGACACCGTCATAGGATGCCACTTTTCCAACAAGTCAGTTAGTCAAATTTCTACCCTGCTAGAGCTCAACTGTAAGTGCTGTTATTGTGAAGTGGAAACGTCTAGGAGCAACAACGGCTCAGCCGCGAAGTGGTAGGCCACACCAGCTCACAGAACAGGACCGGCGAGTGCTGAAGCGCGTAAAGATCGTCTGTCCCAGGTTGCAACGCTCACTACCGAGTTCCAAACTGCCTCTGGAAGCAACGTCAGCACAATAAACTGTTCATCTGGAGGATGAATCTGGGTTTGGCGGATGCCAGGAGAACGCTACCTGCCTGAATGAACAGTGCCAACTGTAAAGTTTGGTGGAGGAGGAATAATGGTCTGGGGCTGTTTTTCAAGTTTTGGCCCCTTAGTTCCAGTGAAGGAAAATCTTAACGCTACAACATTAATAACATTCTAGATGATTCTGTGCTTCCAACTTTGTGGCAACAGTTTGGGGAAGGCCCTTTCCTGTTTCAGCATGACAATGCCCCCAAACAACAAGTGTGTTGAAGAACTTGACTGGCCTGCACAGAGCCCTGACCTCAACCCCATCGAACACCATTGGGTTGAATTGGAGCACTGACTGTGAGCCAGGACTAATCGCCCAACATAAGTGCGCCCGACCTCACTAATGCTCTTGTGGCTGAATGGAAGCAAGTCTCTGCAGCAATGTTCTAACATCTAGTGGAAGCCTTCCCAGAAGAGAGGAGGCTGTTATAGCAGCAAAGGGGGGGGGACCAACTCCATATGAATGACTTCCCAGAAGAGTGGAGGCTGTTATAGCAGCAAAGGGGGGACCAACTCCATATGAATGACTTCCCAGAAGAGTGGAGGTCTGTTATAGCAGCAAAGGGGGGGACCAACTCCATATTAATGACTTCCCAGAAGAGTGGAGGCTGTTATCGCAGCAAAGGGGGGACCAACTCCATATTAATGACTTCCCAGAAGAGTGGAGGCTGTTATAGCAGCAAAGGGGGGGACCAACTCCATATTAATGACTTCCCAGAAGAGTGGAGGCTGTTATAGCAGCAAAGGGGGGGGACCAACTCCATATTAATGCCTTCCCAGAAGAGTGGAGGCTGTTATAGCAGCAAAGGGGGGGACCAACTCCATATTAATGACTTCCCAGAAGAGTGGAGGCTGTTATAGCAGCAAAGGGGGGGACCAACTCCATATTAATGACTTCCCTGAAGAGTGGAGGCTGTTATAGCAGCAAAGGGGGGGACCAACTCCATATTAATGACTTCCCAGAAGAGTGGAGGCTGTTATAGCAGCAAAGGGGGGGACCAACTCCATATTAATGACTTCCCTGAAGAGTGGAGGCTGTTATAGCAGCAAAGGGGGGGGGGGGGGACCAACTCCATATTAATGACTTCCCAGTAGAGTGGAGGCTGTTATAGCAGCAAAGGGGGGACCAACTCCATATTATTGCCCATGATTTTAGCATTAGATGTTCGACAAGCAGGTGTCCACATACTTTTGATCATGTAGTGTATGTAATCTACAGCACCATATATAATACTGAATCATGTATAAATGTATAAATGCTATCCACATCAGCCACAATGGACAGGGGGAAAGGCAGGAATAAGCATGCTAGCTTTCAATGGACAGGGGGAAAGGCAGGCATGCTAGCTTTCGTGTGTGTGTGTGTGTGTGTGTGTGTGGTGTGTGTGTGTGTGTGTGTGTGTGTGTGTGTGTGTGTGTGTGTGTGTGTGTGTGTGTGTGTGTGTGTGTGCGCATGTGTGTGTGTGTGTGTCATCAGGGGGTAGAAGGCTGGGATCAACGGCTCTGGCGAGTCCTTGTTCTTTAACATTGGTAACGCCTTCCTCTCCATGGTAACGCCTTCCTCTCCATGGTAACGCCGTCCTCTCCATGGTAACGCCGTCCTCTCCACGAGATGGTGGGCCGGCGATCATCAGCCCTGTAGGCAGGGAGTTCCCAGCTTTTTAGCTTTGAGGAAATTAAATAATTTTAAGCCCATATGAAGAAAGAACATCTCTGTCTCTATCCATCTTTCTCCCTCTTTCCCTCTCTCTCTCTTTCCCTCTTTCTCTTTCCCTCTCTCTCTCTTCCCTCTCCTCTTTCCCTCCCTCTTTCCCTCTCTCTCTTTCCCTCTCTCTCTCTTTCCCTCTCTTTCCCCCTCTCTCTTTCCCTCTCTCTTTCCCTCTCTCTCTTTCCCTCTCTCTCTCTTTCCCTCTCCCTCTTTCCCTCCCTCTTTCCCTCTCTCTCTTTCCCTCTCTCTCTCTTTCCCTCTCTCTCTTTCCTCTCTCTCTCTTTCCTCTCCCTCTTTCCTCCCTCTTTCCCTCTCTCTCTTTCCCTCTCTCCCTCTTTCCCTCCCTCTTTCCCTCTCCTCTTTCCCTCTCTCTCTTTCCCTCTCTCTCTCTTTCCCTCTCTCTTTCCCCTCTCTCTTTCCCTCTCTCCCTCTTTCCCTCTCTCTCTTTCCTCTCTCTCTTCCCTCTCTCTCTTTCCCCCTCTCTCTTTCCCTCTCTCCCTCTTTCCCTCTCTCTCTTTCCCTCTCTCTCTTAACCTCTCTCTCTTTCCTCTCTCTCTTTCCCTCTCTCTCTTTCCCCCTCTCTCTTTCCCTCTCTCTCTCTTTCCCTCTCTCCCTCTTTCCCTCTCTCCCTCTTTCCCTCTCTCTCTTTCCTCCCTCTTTCCCTCTCTCTCTTTCCCTCTCTCTCTTTCCCTCTCTCTCTTTCCCTCTCTCTCTTTCCCCTCTCTTTCCCTCTCTCTCTTCCCTCTCCCTCTTTCCCTCTCTCTCCGACATGATCTGATCTCAGTGATAGATGTTCAAGGTCTTCCTCCTGGGAGAAGCGACCAGGGTCTTCCTCCTGGGAGAAGCGACCAGGGTCTTCCTCCTGGGAGAAGCGACCAGGGTCTTCCTCCTGGGAGAAGTGACCAGGGTCTTCCTCCTGGGAGAAGCGACCAGGGTCTTCCTCCTGGGAGAAGTGACCAGGGTCTTCTTCCTGGAGAAGCGACCAGGGTCTTCCTCCTGGGAGAAGCGACCAG